>NC_056745.1:957704410-957741910 GCF_019279795.1 Protopterus annectens
CACACATTTTGGGTCACTCTCTGTGCTCTCTACTGTGTGCATTTTCCATGGCTATGCATTATGATGTTTTAAACTTTCCCATTGTTTTTTACTATTTACACTTGTATTTTGTTTTGTTACTTTGAAGGGTGTGTTAAGTCTTGCACACAAAATGGAATAATCAGCTCACACACCAATAAGGTCAGATGCAATGGCTTATCAGGAAGTTACAAAAGGGTTACTATGGCAAAGAGCTATGAGTTGACATAATGCCAAGAATATATATACAAACTGAAAATGAAGTGCACAGGCTGCATGTATATATATATATATATATATATATATATATATATATATATATATATATATATATATATATATATATGGGTCTACTTCATATGATCGAAAGCTCGTATGATCAACAAACTTTTCAGAGAGACCAAAACACCTAAAGCTCATAACACCAAAAACTCATTTGGTCGAAACTCATAACATCGACACATAAAATTCAAAGCATTATGCCCTTTCCCCACTGTGGCACAACCCTAAATATACATGTGGATAGTTATAACAAGATTGAGAAATATTTATCTAAATAATGTGGGGGCTCCAACCCCCCACACCCCCTAATGTGTGGGGCTGTGGCTCCCACACCCCCCATAACTATTTATTCTAAGGGTCGCACTACAGTGGGGAAAGGGCATAATGCTTTGAATTTCATGTGTCAATGTTATGAGTTTCGACTAAATGAGTTTTCGGTATTTTGAGCTTTAGGTGTTTTGGTGTTGGTGAAATGAGTGTCGATCATATGAGCTTCCGATCATATGAAGTAGACCCATATATATATATATATATATATATATATATATATATATATATATATATATGTGTATATTGTTCTTTTTTCTAACCGACTTCTAATATGTCTACCATTTCAAAAAATGAAGGATGGTTTGGGGTCCAGAACCTGACTGACAGACTGGTTTCCCCATATGATATTCCAGTTTTCAACCATGTTTCTTTTCATTACATGTGAATCCTTGGAATATTTTAGGATCTTACTTCTTTTATGTTTGTCCTTTCCTTCACTGATACTTGGTTTATGACATGTGATGGTCTCCTCCTAGTGGGGTTCAAAAGAGCTGGATCATTATTTTGTTTGAGGAATTGTATGGGTGCCAGCAAGTTGAGCACCAAATTGTCATTGTATCCTCTTTCCAGAAAATCTTGTTGCAGTTGATCTAGGTTAGTGAGAATCTGTCCATATCTGCAGATACTCTGGCTGCTCTCATTCCCTGTGATTTGATAACATTTTTCGTAGTGATTTTGGGGTGCATGCTTAGAGTGTAGAAGTAGATTCACTCGTGTACATTTTCTGGAAAGGTCATTCTGGAACTTCTCCTTGTTTCTGTCCTTATAGATGGTGATGCCCAGGAATTCCACCTTATCATAACTATAGTGGTCAGTGAAGTGTAAAAAGTCTGTGGGTGTTTTCAGTGTAGAAGAACAAGCTGTGCAGCTTGTCCAGGGAACTTCTCTATGTGATAAAGATATTGTTAATAAAATGATAGTAATAGTCCATGTATTGATAGAATTTTGAGGAACATGTGGTGTTCTCTTCCCATCTGGCCACAGTGATATTGGCTACGCTGAAGGTCATAGCAGCTGCTGTAGCTATCCCCATTATTTGTATCATTTTTATCAAAGTGAAAGTAGTGTTTGGTAAATATGATGTCCATCATACTCCCAATAGCTTTAATTTCTCTACTGTAGGTGTTGGTCATTGACCACATGTAATCTTTCACAGCACCAATGCATTAGTTATGGGGAAGAACAGTGTGCAGGACTTCTACATCAATCATGACTAGTATTATCCTGGTTGTATTTTTCTTTGATTTTTTTCAATAATTTGGGTGAGTCCAAAATGAAGGAGGCAGCACTCCTAGTAAGCTTTTTAATCTTAAATTCCATATACGTGGATAAAGGCTCAGTGACTGAACCACCTCCTGCTATAACTGGGCGATACAGGGGATTATCCATATTTTTGTGAGGTTTTAGCATGCCAAAAAGTTGAAGTATCCTAGGATGAGGGACTGTCTGAAAGCTGAACAAATCATTGTCAAGAAGCCGCTCTGAGTTAAGCTTATCCAGTTTGATATTACTGACCTTATAAGGTTTTGTGACTTGTGCAATATGCACTATCTTGTAGAAGCTCTGATTGGTTAGAATCCCTCCATTTGTTTTGTATCTCACTATCTATGATGACAATCCACACCCTTGTCTAGTTTCATAATCCTTCTTGTGTTATCTTCACAGAGTGATTTTAGACTAAACACTTCTTGTGTGAGGTTATAACATTTCCTCTTGCAAGGTTTAGCAAGAATTCTTCATACATTGTCCCCACATTTTTCTTCATACACCCAGATAGTAGGGTGAAATGAGGGCAAAAGGTGCTAGGTTCCCTCCATTTGTTCTCATTGTTTATTGCCTGCTCTTCTGTCCTAATTCAGCCCCCCCCCCCCATGAACAAAATATTTTAAGATTTATTTCCCTACAAAGCAGCTTAAGGTCAATAACAGTAGTAACAAGGTTGCTTCTATTATGTGGAATAAAGGTGATCCCTTTTTGCAGTACTTTAGTCTCTGTATCTGGTAATGTTGTCCTGGAATGGTTATATATATGCATGGATCACTGTTACTTTTTTCAATGCAACATTTTGAAAACAGAGTGCAGCGTGAGGTATGATTGGTTGAGTGAATGACGAGCTGAGTGTGTTCCATTCCAGAAGGATGAAGGTCCATTTGATCAGGTAAGTGTGCTGTTTGTGAGTTTTATGTCAATATTGTAGATTTCTGAAACATTTGGCATTAGTGTGTGTGAGTATGCCACTGTTTGTCGGTCAGGGTTAGAGTAAGGACTAAGGTAGAGGATAGATTTAGCATTGTGTGTGTCATTTTGTTTGTTTTGTGTCTGTGAGTGGAATGTAAGTGTGCATGTGAGTGTTGCCACACTAGGGTTTGGGCTAGGTAAGAGGATAGGTTTAGTGTTTTTCATGTTGTCTATTACTGAGCACCTTGTTTGGTGGTAATGTTTTGGAAAGGGTATTTGCAAGTTTGGGTGTATGGTTAGGCTTCTGACAGGTGAAGGATTAGGGTTTCTTTACACATTTCCTGTAAGAAAAGTTCAACATCCTGTTATAATACATCATTAGACCTGAATTATTTTATTTTATTTTTTTAATCGCATTCACAGTCCAGAAAAAAACAAAGTCATTACAGGTATATTCTTTTCTTTTTATTTCATAAATATATATCAAGACATCATTGCAGTAATCTCACGGTGTCAAAGATTTAAGACACAAAAAGTTTCTTTATCTAAATGTATGAATCTTCAAACTTCTATCACATTATATCCCATTGGAATATCATTTTATCCCAAAGTACCAGGCAGTACCCTTTTAGTAGAAATCCACACCACGCGGCTAAGTGGTCTCATTTTCCTTTCTTCCTTCCTTCGCCTGGTGACCCGGTTCTTCACCACAAGTTTTAAAACCACTTGTCAGCTGCAAGCTATCCTGCTACTGTTGCATATCACCATTCCTGCTTTCCTCATGCTGCTCAGTTTTTGAAAAAAATGATGAGCGGCCATTTCATTTAGGTGTGCCCAGCCCTCCACAATGAATCACTTATACATTTGTGCTTCTTTCTGTTCCTCAGACTTGTATATTTCAAACAAATCCATTTCTCCTTTAAAGATTACTTTATTTCTGATCTAATTTTAGTCACAAAAGTTGCCTCAATATCCACTTTTTTAGACAAATTACACATCTCCTTTTCACTTTCTCACAGCGATGCTCCTGCTGTAGCAATACTGCTCTCCTCACAGCAGCCCCCATGCTGGAAACAAGAAACAGGAAGATAACCCACAGATTAAAGGATGTTACCCTATCTTCTGTCTGAATTTCCCCTAGTAGTTTAAATACTACCTCAGATCCCCTCTGTAAAGAGAATTATAGCCTAGTGGGAATAATACAGTCAACAAAGGATAAATACAATAAAATAAATAAATAAACATTCAAAGCTGCATCACAGAATCTGTTCTTAAAGGAAAGCTGTTCATCCCAGACAATACATCTAGTGATACATTCACTTTTGTTAGTCATAGCTGCAATAAATGTTATTTAGAGCCGCTAAAGTCTACAAAATTCTTTTGTGTCACTACAGATAATAATGAGCATCAAAGTGACTATCACGTTAAACAAATAGTTCTCAGTTCCATCCGGAAATGTGTCCATACTTAAAGATTAAACACTTGTATAAATGAAGCAAAATTACCTGCCACAGAGCTCTGTCTGCTGCATAGTCTTTAGTTTTCCTAGTGCATGTTCACTAACCCTCAGCTAGTTCTTCAAAACTTCAGATCAATTCTGGGAAACCACTTTTGCATTTATTGTAGTTGGACTGGGAAAAATACTTCCTTTACAGAATCATAGAATCCCTCAAAACAGTTTATTTTTAGAAGAAATGAAAACAAACAAAAAAAGTTCTACTCACTGGATATGTAATTCTATATACTGAAATTCTTTATATACAGTGTGGCTTCTCTAAAGAATTATAAATATTATTCTGTGTACTCATACTTGCCAGAACACTTAATTACTAAAATAAAAATATTGAAAAAATGTCCCTCATCATCAAATGTTGAAATATGGACACTAAAGTACTACGAACATTAAGCTATATCCATTTCATCCACCCTTATTATGTATACTAACCCTAACACTAAACCTATCTGTAACCCTAACTCTATCCTCTGTGCTCTTTTGGTAATAATCCCAGTGAAGTTTCTTCTTCCTTATCATCTTGTTTAGTGCTTGCCAGCACTGATTCCCATGTGCAACATAAGATGTCCCCTAAGATTGGTGTTCTGCAAGTCAGGACCCTGGAAACATTAAACCCTGTGTTGTGGAGACCAAAAGTTGAATCATTTTTGGACAGAAAATTCGTCAATCCCTGTTCTTCTCTAGTGGTCTTTAGTACATTAAGAAGCATTACAGATCTGTGTGATGCATCACTATGGATAGGGGCTGGCTTGTTCTCCTTGCTGGATTATGTATGTCATCCATATTCTCTTAATGACTGCACATGCACAAAAATGTTTTTCTATGGTATTTCCTTGTCTTTTCTGTATGGACAATATTTATGATTGCATAAGACATTCTGGTTATTGCTGTTTCATTTAATTGAAGAGGTGAGAGTTTCTACTAAATTAAAAATTATTCTCTGCAATTTTGAACCAACCACAACAGAATGTATTCCTACCTATGCTTAAATCACAAATGTGAAGAGTTCCTATTTTCACTTTTGTCAAAACTTTTGGCAGAAAGTTCAGAGTTTAGGATTAGCATACTGTTAGGGAGGAGACGTCAATGTAAATGTTTATGTTCATATACTTATGGCTTTCTCTTATTTGCTCTGAAGAGGATGTGGAAGAGATTATTAAAGCATTCTCATTGGAGTGTCCTAAATGTGTTCTTCTGCTTGTTTAGCACCCTGAAAAGAATTATAATTAGGACAGTCTTAGAAAATTCAGAACTAGAATTGCTAAAACTTCCTCCACCTACATTTTTGCTGTGTTTCAGATTTGTTTGATTGTGGTTTTCCACACACTTAGAATGAATTTGAAATGTCATATGAGGGTTATTCTTGACACTAAAGTATGTGAATTGTGTTTCATTATGCATGCCTTAGTCAAACAGCAAAACTTTACTGCTGCTGTTCACTCGAGAGTCTTATCTGGTGCTATGTTCTCTCTACCTAGAAAGCATAATCATTATTCGCGTCTTGATTTTTTGAAGACTGCAGCTTAACATGTTCCATTATTTGTTTTCATCATGAAGACGTGTTACCTTTTTTGTTTAAAGTGAATGTGTCACTGTTTGAGATGTTTATTAAATGCTTTTCAAATTTACAATAAAATGCATTTTGGTGCTTTCGTTTTTTTGTACCTAAAATACTGACTATTTATTGATATTTTGATTTTTATTATTTTTTGCACTTTCCTTCTTTCAGTGCTACCCCCTAACACATAAACACATACATTATAGATAAATATTTATAAAAGAAGGTGTTATTAGATATTTTAGGAAATCTTACACTTTTCTAAAATTTAAATGTTAGGAGATGAATGAGAATTCAGTTCTTCGATTTGCCTTCAAGACTCCTCTAGGTGCTGTGTCTCGACTTGCAAGATGATTAAAGTGTCAGTGTATGAAGTAACCTACCTACCTGAGACATGCAATCTGTTACCGGATAGTTACATATAAAATAAAAGTAATGTTATTTAGACATGTGGCATTTATAGTATGCATTTATGCAACTGGCAGTATGAAGTGATTCACTGCTACAGTAATGATGAGTCCTGATCGAAGGTTTCACAGTACCTTACCAAGACAGGGTAAAAATGGCCACTGACATCTCCAAGTAGTACAGGCAGGAGATGTAGCTCTCTTAGAAAGTTGTAAACTGTCTTTGCAAGTATGCCTATTCCATCTTTTAATAGACTGCAAGGTAATTTTGCACTAATGCATCAACATTTTATTTCAAATACTTTCTGAAGTTAATTATCTTCTTCAGAGATGTTCTGTTAAAAATGCTACAAATTTTATATTTGGGGATAACACAGTGGATTATTTTCTGGATTCTGTTAATAACCAACACATTATATGTTTGAAACATGCATGTCAAGAAATTCACTTAGAATCCAGAGCAAAGCAATGTTCGAAATATGAATCTTGACGTCCATGTTAAGAGCACATAATATGGTGGATTATTATTGGGTCTCCGATCATAACCAGCTTATTATGTGTTCAAAACATAGATGTCAAGAATTTCATCTTAGAGGTGAAGCTGGAGAGGTAATTTTCTTAACATCTATGGTGAGAACACATAACAAAAAGAATTATAATTAGAAAAGACCTGATCTTAGTACTTTGTAGTGCATGAAGCTTTTTTGGAGTGGCAGGGGCTTTTTCTCTTCATTGCATCACGCTGACTCCCTACCAAGTACCCATGTCTATTGCTGAGTTTACCAGCCACCTCCTATGTCCATAGACTTCCTCTGATAGGCCAGGAGATGGCATGAATCTTAAGGGCATCCTAAGGGTGCGTCTGTCAACATTCACCAGCTGGGCTGGACATATCCTGTTACTCCACCCTCCCTCACAGGTCCTATGGACCAGTCCTCCCAACAGCAATGTCCCCCAGTCTCCACCAGAGATGATCATAGAAGATGCCCACTGAACCACCCTCTCACCAGAGATGATAATGCCTATCAATTCCTGCCACTCTGTCACTTACCCAAACCACTAAATGAACCCAGGTTCGGTGGACAATAGCCTTGGCTTTATACCTTCTAGACTACCAAAGCAGCTGTAGAGCATGTAGCTTAATGTGCTTCTCTGTACTTTAAAAGATAGAATAAAACTGTAGACAAGTTAATGTTTTTATAACTTTGCAAGTTATAACGTGCCACTGACACATAGAGAATGACCACCATAAAACAGCAGCAGGAAGCACAAAAAGGTTTAAAAGAAGTAAAAAATACTTGATTCACACACCTCCCGAAAACAAACAAACAAAAACACACACAAAAAAAAAAAAAAAAAAAAAAAAAAAACAAAGGCTTAATAAACTATTTAAACATTAACATTTTATTTGGTTCTTGCTGCTGTTTTGTAGTGACAGCTGACCAGGTGCTTAAAGAGCTTATCTTTTTTCTGATTTCAGAGTATAATTGCAGTACTCCATGCAACACAAATTAATTATGATTGCAGAGACCTCATCATAATTTTTGGTAGTGCATGGAGACTATTCTTTTACTTTTAGTTGCACAAAAAAAGTTTAGACTTCAAAGTGCTTTACAGCTTTGGAATTTATAAAATACATAGCAGTACCACACAGATGGCAAGCAGTAGCAAAGTGTTCCCTTGGTAATTAAATTGTAAAGCTGTTAGAGATTGTGTGTGTGTGTGTGAGAGCGTGTGTGTGTGTGTGTGTGTGTGTGTGTGTGTGTGTGTGTGTGTGTGTGTGTGTGTATGTGTGGGTAAGACGACAAACTATATAACAGCTTTTAAAGATGTAAAAATGATTCACACATTTGTCTGTGGTGACTGCTGTTATGATACAGAATGAGACTAGAACTTAAAAGTGCAGACATTTTCTTAACAAATCTTGTTAAACATATTTCTTAGTCAGAAAGGTATTTTATTAACTACCTTTGTTAAGTCAGAAAGGTATTTAACAAAACTGCATTTTTCCAGCTTTAGCAGATAATCACAACTCTTTGAAAATGTTTTAAGAAGATGATATGTGTAGTAATTTATATATATATATATATATATATATATATATATATGGGTCTATGTTTCTTGATCAAAATTTCACTATCTCAAACAAGAAACATTAAGACCCATTAAAGCAAAAGTGCACTACATTGAAAGTGCATTTTTGCAAAAGCAGGCTCTCTGAGCCGTAAAAAAAAAAAAAACAATAAAAATACTTTAAACAGTATTTTGCAGGGGGGCTGTGCCCCCCACACCCCCTTACTTAAATATATTAACTCCAAGATCACACATTCACACTACAGTGGGGAAAAGGATATATTTCCTTATGCCCACTGTAATGTGCTTCGGCGAACCGGCTTTAGTGAAAGTGCACTTTCGATTTAGTGTACTTTCGCTTAAATGGGTTCGATCTTCTTTCTGGTTGTCGAGAAAGTGTGTTTTCAACAATCAGACATAGACCTATATATATATATATATATATATATATATATATATATATATACATATATATATATATATATATATATATATATATATATGTATATATATATATATATATATATATATGAAATAGCGAATCAGATGTGATAGAGGATTGCTTCTAAGAGTTATTGACAGACTCAGTGCTGGATAGCACTTTTTCTGTGTACATAAACAAAATTCAGTTTTATGCTTAAGACAGTATGCTGCAAATAACACCCAAGTTTGAATTTCATCCAATCTCACTTTCATGGTGAGGCTGGTCATATAATTTTATATCGCTGCATGTCACCATAATATAGAATCTCTTCGTTCAGCAGTGGGATTGGTTCTAGCTCATACCAAATAGAACTGAGTATGGAATTTGTACATGAACACCGTGTGCTTATGCAGTACTAATATTGGAAGCAGAACAGTTTGAACCCAGATAATTTGACCCTAGTGAAAGTAGATACATTTTTATAATTAAATTATCATTTATTGTCAAGAGAATATTTATTGGACAGTTTGACCCTGGATGATTTGACCCCAGAGTATTTGACCCTGATTAAATTTAATAAAAGCATTTTACTACTTAATATTTTACTAAGGAATTTTACATAGGAATTTAATATATTATTTAATATTTAATATGTAATATGTGTTTATTTAACATATTATTTAATCTGTAAATAGTATTAATTTAATTAATTAAATTTTTAACATGGGTACAATAAAATCAATTTGAAATTTTAATTAGGAAGTTAACATATTATTTATTATTTATAGATAGTCGATTAAGCAAATGTGAGGACCTGCATGTAGGCATTCTAAATTTGTCCGAAAGACACAACATAACTGTATGCATGCATGAGCGTTTTGTAAATTTTTTTTTTTAAGTTCAAATTATCTTGTCTCAAACATTAATTTTATTATTGCTATTTTATTGGCGGCCAGCAGGATATGCATTTTTTCTTAGTGTGCTATAATAAAATTCTACTTTATATCTGTTACGCATTGCTAATAACAACACATTGTGGTCTGCATTTCATAATAGTAGCACAAGAAGGAGCTCAATACTTAATGCTGACAATACATTCTCTGTGTAAAATCAGTCGAAGCAGGTATTTTGGCAAGATTTCATGCTGGTAAAACATTCTTTGTTTATGGCTCATATTGTTTGATTTAATCTTATACTGCCATGTACTACTGTCAATTCCGGTATTGAATCTAGCGAATTTTAATGTTTATGTAGTGTATATGAAATTATTAATGGTTGTTTTATTCTGTAGATGTTGTTCTGGTTTTCATACTCTACTAATCTTAGATCCATATAGTTAAAGTTTTACAGATATAGTTTCAGAATCTGTTAATGCTGGGGTCAAATCGTCCAGGGTGAAAATGGCTTGTCAAAACGTGCTGTACCCTTAATATTTACAGAATTTTCAGTGAGAAGTGAATCATATGTAATGGGCATGTATTAGCACTGTCTTGAGATTGCTCACATACTGCATACATTCAGAATGTGTACTGCTTAATGCTATGATATGTGTTGCATGTGTATGAATTCCAGCCTGAAGGTAGACCTCCTGGTGCAGATGTGCTAACCAGACATAGTTGTTTCATGACACTGACTTTATCTGTTGTGTACATTACTATTTCTCATAGAACATTGGTTTGTTGGAGTCAGTCTACCCTTTTTATAATTTGGGCTTCTTGCACTTGTTTTTATTCAATATATTTGTTGCACATTCATCATACTAAACAAGTCTGTGATAAATGCTGTTAAATACTGCAGTACTGAAATACCTTTCTTAGGTTTCATAGATCATTGTTTATTTGCTATTTTCTATTGTCTAAGGGCTGACAGACCACACAAAAGAGGAGGAGGTATTGCTTTACTCTACCAAAGTACCTACTCAATATTATCGTATTCCAACCCAGTTCCACAATTTTCCATGGCAGAGATACTAATATCACTCTTAAGACTGAAAAATTGTAAGATCTTCTGCATCACAGCTATGTATATCCCTCCAGGCATTAACATTTCCCTGCTAGAAGACATTCTTGCCTGGATATCAAGCAATATAAAGAATGAAACAATCATCCTTGGCGATGCTAACATAAACTGGTCAGATATCTCAAATTAACCCCCTCTACTTATTATCAATCTCTTTAAAGAGAAACTTCACCCTAGAACTAAAAAATGTTTTTTCACTCTATCTTTGTTTCCTGACCTCTTTTAATACCTCAAACCACTCTTAAGTGCTTTATTTGTAATTTTAGCCTGCTTTCCACAACATGGGTACCAATGGGGCCTGATGTATCAATGTGATCTTGTACTCTCTTACGCCTTTCTCTTTCCCATAATACTTTGTATGACTCATGCCAGACAATAAGGAAGTAATTTTGAATTCCCATATCTTTGACATATAATGGGATTTGGGTGAGTCACTGTTATTTTCTTTACCTTCCGTTAAAGGACTGCTTCTTTTCTGTCTCTAATCACTCTCATTTATGTTTGGCTCAGCCCTTGTTTTACACTATACATAGAAGTTATCCAGCTACATCCAGAAATGTAACTAAATTGCAGGCCTTTGTTCAGGCTTTTCTTTTGTAATCTGAGGAATTGATTCTGTAAGGGACTCTCAGTGCAGTGACAGTTTTAGCACCTCTGCAGTAGGGTGGGTGGAGGGGACTCTCAATTCCTCTTGAACTACAAAATAAAACACTGAACAAAGACCTGAAAATTAGTTACTTTTATGGCTGTAGCTGAATAACTTCTAAGTATAGTGAAAATCAAGGTCTGAGTCAAACATAAATGAAGGTGATTAGAGACAGAATAAAAGCAGTCCTTTTACAGAAGGTAAAGGAAATAACAGTGACCCTCCTGAATCCCATTATATGTCAATGGCATTGGAATTCAAAGTTACTTCCTTATGTCTGGTGTGAGTCAATCAAAGTATTATTTGAAAGAGAAAGGCTTGAGGGAGTACAAGATCACAATGGTACATCAAGCCCCATTGGTAGCCATGTTGTGGAAAGCAGGCTAAAATTACAAATAAAGCATGTAGAGTGATTTTGAGGTGTTAAAATAGGTCAGGAAACATAGATAGAGTGAAAAAAAAAATTAGTTCTAGGGTGGAGTTTTCCTTTAACTTTACTCAACTAATTACAGACATAACCACAACCAACAAAAACAATGATGGCAGCTCAGTACTTGATTGGATATTAGTCTCCAACTCAACCAAATCTCAGCAGCAGGCACTCTTTCCTCCAGCATCGGTAACCACCTCCCACCCTACATACTACACAAAAACACTCCAACCCCATGCCGGCATCAATATAAATATATAAGAAATCTAGTTAATTTCAACCCTATAACCCTAAATGAAGCGTTAACATAAATCATCTAGAACATACTAAAAGTCCTTCCTCTTGTTGAAGCTGTTGAGTTCTTTAACTCTAATTTTCTGGACACCCTAAATAATCTTGCCTCAATAAGACAAAAAAGAGTAAAAACTAATCATGCGTATGGCTCACTAGATCTACCAAACAAATCATGGTTGATAGAGACAAAGCCTGGAAAAATTGGCATATAACCAAAAATCCCTCTGACCTCCTATAATTCATGCAGCTTCTCAAGCAAGCAAAACAACTAGTCAACAATGTCAGAAAAGCACACTTCCTTCTGTGTGGAGTCTGCATGTCCTCCCTGTGGTTGAGTGATGTTTAAAGACATGCAGGTAGGTGCGTGCATGAACGGGTGAGCCTTCTTTGAAGGTTGGGCATCAGGCTGGCACCTTGGCACAGTAAAAATCCACTGCCAATCATTAGCAGATCAGAGTTCCGCTGTGGCGACTCCTAACCGGAAAAAGCTGAAAGACATTAGTTTAGTTTTTAATATGAATATGCTATGAACAATACAAAGGGGAATCTTTTCAAGCACTCATATTTTCCAGTTTTGATTTTCTTTGAAAAGACGGTAAAGAACAAAAAGAAATTGCAGAAAGACGCATCTAGATTTGACCTCTCTTTGCCTTAAATAATTTTAGATCTGATGATAGGACTGACTCTAATCATATATTTCTCATTGCCTCTGATTTTCATCTATCACAGGATGGTTGTGCTGAAAAGATCTATCAGATTTTGAGGGAGACTACATTCTTATTTAGGATGTCATGAGATATTTCAGTATGCCTTTCAATTACCTCCATTAAAATATGCATATTCATTTCCATTTTAACTTTCCAGATATTAAAAGTTAATAAATCATCATAAAATAAGTGTGCAAAACAGTCTTTTTGTCATTCCTGTTGCTACAGCCTTGTCTGAAAATGTTTAATTATATAATATCTGATGGTAATCATAAAAATATGCCTTAAATTCCATATTATCCATTTGTGTCTCAATGCAAAGAACAATTAAAGAAGGCTGGCCTGATGCAAAATCACCTACTAGTTAAATGGAAGTGAAACCTTTAATGTATTTGCTTTCTACTGAATTTACTGCAGTTTAACCTTGTGAGCACCGGTGCAAAAAGGGACTGGTATAAATCAAACAGATGAATTTCAAATCTTACATCATGGCACCCAAACAGCTGCTACCAGTGTGCATTTTGATTATCTTTCATGACTGTAAACGATATTAATTACATTAAGACCCTAACATATAATATGCTTCCCCGATATGTATTCATCTTGAAAGATGAAACTGAATCAGTTAGTGGATAAGACATGCAGGGCAAGATTTCTATGCCACATAAATTGTCACAATATAAAGTAAGAGATATAATCACATTATTACTTGGCTAATTCACCATTATTATTCTAACAAGCACTGTCCTTGCACTGGGGGTTGTGCACTGCTCCTTTGATAACCCAAGAGGGATTTACAGCATTGTCAAGGAGAAATACTGCTACTGTTACAGCTGATCATGCTTAAGCAATGGATTTACTCAGAAAAACACTACAAGAATTGTGTGGCATGGCTTCATTCATGTAAAACAAGCTGCAACATTTTTGATGGTGAAAAATGATCAGCTTAATCTTGTAGTACTAAACGCTTAATGAAAATTATAACCGACAACACAAGATATTTGATTCTTCAGCCACAGATTTAGCAATTTAGAGTTATGCTTATTTGCAAAATCAGAAGTGCAGTGATAACAATTAGTCCAGCTAAATTATACAACTATCAATGTAAAGCAGTCATTCAGTATTATAAACAGCAGCATTGTATGAGATAAGTATGCAATGCCATTCAAGCTCTGTATTTCTAGCACATTACAAAAGCTAATAGGCTGCTTTAAGTAACCTACATTTAATTGAAAATACAAAATTACTGATGGTTTGACCATCTGAGGAATGGCATATTATTTCTGTCTTGACTGTCAGGATGCACAAGGTATATATGCAACAACAATGCAAACTTAAAAAATATATATTTTCAATTATTTTAGTGAAAATTCTTTAACAAGCAACATCCTATCAAAAATGAGACAGGAAGGAGAGGTGCTACACTCCAAATATATTCCATAGCTGGCAAGATGTTACATACAAAAAAGTAAAAACCTTTTCCTGTGCAAAATAATGTCTGGAAGACAAAAAGGGGAATGTCTTCTGAAAGATGAACACACTTTTAGGGCAAAGATTAGAGTGCCAGCAATTATTTTTTCACCAGCAGAAACTCGGCTATGAAAGTTAATTTATTATTTATACATATATTTGTTTGCTTAATTATCTATTCATCACATTCTGATAACCACTTGGTTTGTTGAGACAAGAAAACAGACTTTACTAGGGTTAAAGAAGAGACCTGGTGAAAAAAAGAATTGCTAGTGTTTAATGAATATTAAAACTCAGGACAAGGGATGACAATTGACTACAGATTACATCTATCTACATATCTATATATATATCTATCTATCTATCTATATATATATATATATATATATATATATATACACACACACACACACACACACACACACACACACACACACACACATACACACACACACACACACACACACACACACACACACACATATATATATATATATATATATATATATATATATATATATGTATATATATTTTTTAATAAATGGTCAGTAGGCTGGTCTAAGGGGGTCCATTTCAGCTATGGTCTGTATCAAGGGCAATACAAAGGCTGGGATTCACATCTAATATATTCTGCAGTGCAAATTAGCATGGATAGTGACAACATGCATGTTATGATGGTATGGCTGATTCTAAGACAAAGGCAGTATGTTTGTGCAATGGGATAAGAGTGTGGTAGGTAACATATCCTAACAACTGCATAATAATAATAATAATAATAATAATAATAATAATAGTAATAATAATAATAACAATAATAATAATAATAATATGAAACTGGGGAACTCTATGCGAATGAGCCACATAGAGTATGCAAATGACAACATTGAAAATGGAAG
This sequence comes from Protopterus annectens, assembly GCF_019279795.1. Lineage (NCBI taxonomy): Eukaryota > Metazoa > Chordata > Ceratodontiformes > Protopteridae > Protopterus > Protopterus annectens. The sequence continues at coordinate 957,719,656 of NC_056745.1, forward strand.
AGTGATTAAGAATTTCATAAAGTGGAGGTACTGCACCCTAGTGTATATCCATTTTGAACATCAAGATTTGTGGTGTATGTGAGTGAAGCAATACTAGTATTCGAGACAGTAGTAACTCAGTAGTATGAGTTATCTGATGCTAACAGTGCCTCTGCTCACAATGATCAGGTCATTTCCACTCATGCCAGTGGAGAAAGCACAGACAGTGACCTCATCAATTCATTAACATTATGCTAAAGCACACTACAGCAGAATATCTTTTTTCACAGGACTACAGAAGAGAGAGAGAGACAAAAACATATGGGTGCTTTACAATGCATCCCCATTGTCTGAGGTGCTAGGAGTCATAGATTACATGGGTCTGTATTAGAAGCATGAAAACCCTAAACTGTGAACGCTCACATGAGCGAAAATGCCGGGAATCGAAGGTGCGATTGCGGGGTCGTGTTACAGTGAGAAGTGGGATATTTGCCCTTTCCTCACTGTAGTGCGACCTTGGAGTTAGAATATATAGTTAGCGGGGGGTGTGGGGGGCGCACAATAGCAACTTCAATCACCGGCATTTTTGCTCATGTGAGCGTTCACGGTTTATGGTTTTCATGCTTCTAATATAGACCCAGATTACACAGATATTACGGCGCAGTGGTGCAGCGGTAGTGTTGTTGCCTCACAGTAAGAGATTCTCTGGTTCGATTGTTGGCTGGAAAGCCTTCTGTGTGAAGTCTGCATGTCCTCTCTGCATTCATGTGGGTTTTCTCCGGGTACTCTAGTTTCCTCCAACGTTACAATGATGTGCATCTGAAGTGTTTCTCCCTGGGCCTCTGCTAAAAATTGGCTTCATTCCAAGTTGGATATTCCCGGTAAATAAATGTTAAATAAATAAATAAATACATAAATAAAATAAATATTGTTATCAATGCCCCACCTACATCAGAGGACCTGCAATGTATCAATGGAAAGAATTTCTGCTCCCTAAACAGTCAGATGGTCTCTAATGCCCAAGCCACTGTTTGTAATGTGTCCATATACTACTCTGGCAGTTCTTGTGATTTACGTGTTTGACACAAGTCCAAACAATTCTAACGATTGCTACAAGAGGATTTCTCACTGGGTCATCTGGTTGGCATCTGCACATGCGTGCTACATAGACCACATATATTATACATAGTTCAACACATACAGATACTCTGTAAGTAGAGAGCAGACACATATATAATGTTTTTTGTTGTCTGTTGCAGGCAATTGACACATACAGAAACACAAAATATAGTGTAGTGTGTCTAGCTTACAGAAAGGATGCTTCATTCATTGTGGCACATATGGAAGAGCACTGTAATAACAGTTACATGATCTACGGCAAGGTCTTTGTTGTGTTTGTAGGGAAACCCCTTGGCCATACCTCTCAACTTCTTAGTGCAAGAAATCTGGACAAAGCCTGACAAAATGGGGGTACAAAGGCCCAAAAATAGGGACATATTTTAAATATTGCTCTTATAAACTTAGAAAGTTGCTAGAGTAACAGGTTTTTTTAACATACATTTTCTGAAGGATTTGAAGTCTGAAACTCAAATGTATGCCATTATTTAGTGATTTCAATCCACAGAGCATCCCAGTGACTTACCAGAAAACTATAAATTTTATGTGAAACAGACCAAAAATCTGGACATTTTGTGAAAATCTGTACAGTTGAGTGGTATGTGGCCATGGCAGGGTGTTCCACATCAGTTATACCAGCACCAGAAGGGTGAAGATTCAGGGGCAGAACAAGCAAGCAGTATCACATCAGAGGTAGAGGTGGGTGCAATACATTACAGCACTGATAATGAAGAAGCATCTGCACCACAGTTATGGGCCATGACTCAGACAACACAGAACAACACTGTGCATGCACTATCACACTTAAGCTGTACAAGGCAGTGCATGGGTCACTACAACCTGTGAGAGATGTACTTATATAGCCAAACTGGAAGCAAAGCTCTCTTCACCCAAGACTAGACTAGACAGTCAAGAGGACAAGGTAAACACTTGCACCACACCACACTCATCACATAATCTCTCAAAACCTACACCACCAAAACACACACATAGAAACATGAAACACACACCTACATTCGTGGAGGATCTCAATACAAATCTGTTCAAGCAAAACAGACCTCTAAAGCAGAAACTACCCACCCAACACAATTTAAATGACACATAGCCCACAAACTCAGTGTGCCACTCAACCACAGCTCATAAGGCATAACAACGTACCCAACACTCTAGTCATAGGTGACTCTATAGTCAGGTACACTGATGTTCCACTCACTAGGCTAAACAAGGAGAAAGTTACTGTCAGCTGCCTGTTGGGTGCCAGGATCCACCACATAATGCATGCACTTAGGTCACTCCACAGCAAGTACAAATATGACTCTGTCATTGTCCATGTTGGTGTGAATGACCTGATATGTACCTCCCTGGACTACATGAAAAGAGACATGAAGGAGCTCTCTGATCTTGTAGCCCAGGCAGGTATGACCCTAGCCCTGAGTAGCATCTTGCCATCACCCAGAATTATACCACAGTACAAGGACAAAATGATTGACTTCAACAATTGGCTAAGCTTCTGGTGTCATTCTAAGGGGATCCAGTATCTGTCTGCCTGGGATGACATGATCGACAGACCACAATGCTTTGACAGAGATGGCCTGCACCTGTTGCCCTTGGGATTCCGTATACTGGCTAAGGCTCTTGCCACCCCTATAGTGCCTTTTTTAGGAAAGGTTCAAATGACAAATTCACCACCTTAGCAGGTACAAGCAAGCAAATTTTGAGGGTAATACTACTCAATGCTAGAAGTCTAAACCTCAAAATGCATTCACTCGAGGCACTCCTTAAAATGGAGAACATTGACATCTGTGCAGTGACAGGGACCTGGGTCAAGGCTCCAGAGAGCACCCCTGCATTACCAGGCTATAATTCATAACACACTTTTCAGCCACCTAACCTGGACCGAAGCACTAAAGGTGGAGGCATGTCCATATTCATTAAGGATATCCACACCTCCAGGCTAGTTGCTCAGCAAAACGCATCCGAGATTATCCAAGTGCAACTAACTCTGGGCAAGACTGCAATCCAAACTGTAACTTGCTCTCAGATCCCCCACCATGCCCCAGGATTCCCAATCCTCATTTCTTGATACACTGGAAAATATTAGGGTACAACCCAACACCCTAATAATCGGTGATTTCAACTACCCCACCATTAACTGGGAAAACTACTAATGTACCAACTCTTTTGCTCAATGTTTTCTGGAATTCATAAATTCCAATGCCTTGGATCAACTTATACACACCCCCATCAGGGGCAGCAATATCTTAGACCTGGTCATTACCAACATGGGCGACTGGTGTTCCACACACGAGGTCAGTTCCTTATTGGTCAGATCTGACCACAAGCTAATCACCATAGACATCCACATCACGCCCCCACCCCCCATTAGGGAAACCACCGTAAAAATTTTCTCCAAAGCCAACTTCACGCTTCTTAAGACAGAAGTGGCAAACTTCACAACACCCATGTAGACAAGCAATAGAGGTACGACTGCTGGATCCTACATAAATGCACTTTGTAAGCACTTACACTAGTGCATGGATCATGCTATCCCTAACAGAACCAAGATACTATCCTTCAAAAAAAGGAAGCCAATATGGTGGTCTCCTTTCATAAACAAACTCTACAACAGAAGAAAGAAACTGTTGCAAAAAAAGAGTAAAATCATTATTGGAGGAACTCCCTGGTCAGCCTCAGTAAGAAACTGAGATCCCTCATAAAATTGTCCAAAGCTAGTTACAAAAATAAAATTGCCACTAATTCTAAAGACAACCACAAAGCAATCTATAGCTATGTCAAGTATCTCAATGACAACACTCAGATCTGCTCTGAGTTACAGCACAATGGCCCTAAATATACAGAACCAGCTGATATTGCTAACATCCTGGCAGATAGGTTCAGTGCTAACTTTACCACCCCTCTTACCCCCTAAAGGGCCCATCTCTATACCGGAAGAATGCAAAGTTCCTGTAATCACAGCTGCACAGGTACAAAACACACTCTCCAAAGCCAAGAACACAACATCCATGGGACCTGACAACATCCCAGGCTGTGTTCTACATGAACTGCAGAATGAACTGGCACCCCACCTAAGCATCGTGTTCAATCATAGCCTTACCTCAGGGTTTGTACCCACTGAATGTCACACAGAAATGGTTATCCCACTCCACAAAGGGGGAGCCACCATGGACCTCAGGAACTACCGCCCCATTAGCCTAACGAGCCTAGTCTGCAAGGCCATGGAATGTACTATCATGGATCTTATACACAAAGACATTGATGATCTTCAAACTCTGGACCCCACCCAGTTTGGGTTTGTAGAAGGCAGATCATGTCTCCTAAACCTGATAGACTTCTTTAAAGCAGTCACCAAAGCTGTAGATGAGGGTAAGTTGGTTCACACAGCCTATCTAGATCTCACCAAGGCTTTTGACACCATCCCCCACTCTGGAATTATAGATAAGCTCACTAAACTAGGTATAAATCCCTATGTCACAAGATGGGTTGCCAGCTGGCTCACTGACAGAACTCACACTGTGAAAGTAGCAGACTCCAAATCTGACTTCAGACCAGTGACAAGTGGAGTACTACAGGGTTCAGTCCTGAGTCCTCTCCTGTTTGGTATCTACTTTTCTGAAGTACAGGCTAACACAGCAGGTCTTTGGCTAATGAAGTTTGCAGATGACTGCAAACTAGGAGCCATAATCAAAACTCCTAACGATGTGGACATCCTACAAAAGGGCCTCATGGAGACAGATGCCTGGTGTCAAAGCCATGGTCTCAAGCTCAGTGCCAAAAAGTGCATTGTCATCCCCTTTGGTAAAAACTCTGTACCCATGAGCTACCACATAGGTAGTAGTCTACTTATCACCGAAAGTGTGATAAGAGACCCTGGGATACAGGTGAACAGTAGTCTCTCCTTTGATAATCACATTGCCACAGTAGTCAGGAAATCCTTCTATGTGGCACACCTCATCACAAAAGGTTTCTCATCCAGGAAAAAAGAGGTAATTGTTCTCCTATACTCATCATTCATTAGACCCATTATAGAGTACAATGTCCTTTTTGGTATGTACCTCACAAGACATTTACAACAACTGGAAAGGCCACACAAAGAGAATTACCGGCCTCAAACAGATGCCCTACGCAGACCGTCTCAAAAACTCCAGCTTTACCCCATCTCATATTGCCTACTCAGAGGCGATCTCTGCTTAACATACAAAGCTATGTTAAACCAAGAGCTGTTGGACATGCTCTACTTAAAGAAATCCCAATCCCTCTGAGATACATGCTCTAGGGACCTAAACCTTGTCACTACAATAAACAGAACATGCTGAAGGGAAAGATTCCTGTCCCTGAGACTTCCCATACTCTGGAACAAACTACCTATCTATATGAAACAAAGCTCCTCATTAGCACTCTTCAAGAAAAATCTTGAGGATCGAATGGGAAATAGGAAATTCACCCTGGGGATCACTTCTGTGGCTCTGCTCGACAGGGGCACAGGAAAATAACTTTCTTGGGAGGTGAAAGCCAGGGTACCTTTTTGGCTTATATAGGCCCTAGGGCCAATAGCCTAGTACAGACATATGAACCTATGAACCTATAAGACATCACCATAGCACACAGCTTAGGCAGTGAAAGGGGACAGTCATCTTGACTTGCCAGGTGAGCAGATACAGTGTCTGGGAACTGCAACACTGTGAGATAGTGTAGTATTCTAGAAAGTGATCACTGCAGTCATACACTTTGAGAGGTTGTGAGGAGTCTGGGATCACAGCCAACAGTGGTGGGGTCATGTTGCTCTGATTTAACAATCAGTAGTCTCCAGTGTGTTATGGCTTGATGTAATATGTGGTTGGAAAGTGGTACAGCTATGGTCCCATAGGTTATGACACTGACATGGTGTATTGTGTGTAGATCATAATGAGTGATGTTGTCCATGATCTGGTCATCATCCATGAATGAAGAGTTTACACTGCATTCCCACAGACAACTGGGAAGATGCAGACCTACAATAGTATGTTTATGCAGCCTGATGAGGTATCCTAGGTTTTAAGCCTTAAAAACACAATGCCTATAAACTGGATAATGCCTACTACTCAGAGTGGTAGGCTGAGTGACTATAGGTGATATTGATACTGTCTTTTTAATGGTCTGTGTGATTTTATTGTGTGGCTCACCTACCTGCATGCAAAGCCTCTCATCACCATATAGGATATGGTCTTTAGAGGCAGCCTGAATGACAGTTTCATTGCTTATTATAGAAACACCAGCGGATGCAACATTCATCATCATTAACTTCATCACCTTCGTGTGCTCATCATATTACAAGACCTGGATTGCATTCCCATCTCTGTACTACTGTAGTTAGCAGTTGATTATGCCTGGCTGACTGATCTGCACATCATTTGTTAATGCTAGGTGTTATGGCTATGACAGAGATGGTCGGGGATTCATGACAACATACATTTAATGTATTTAAATGAATGAATGCATGAATTTAATAACAAGATATACTTGGGATGTACATAATAGGGGGATGTTGCTTTAAAATTTTAAAAGATCACATGCCCAGTGAAGTTTATTTAAATGGTTCTGAAACTGTTACAACTTGTATCTGATGAAGTTTTAAAGGCTTTAAAATGAAAGCGCTTATACACTTACTGGATTGTACTGTATTTTTTGGATTAAACCTGTGTTTTACACTTTTTCTGGATTGTACTGCACTTCCTGAGCAACATTTGAAGTTTTTACGGCTTGGTTTTGGACTGTTTGACTTCCAGCAGCAAGTATTTCTTAGTTTGTGATTTTACAACATAAAACTTAGATGCATTGCTCACTTTGGCTGTTGGTTTGGAGCTGATGAGGGCTTCTCGGATGCAAAATGTCCATCATGCCCAGGAGTGGCCATGTGCTCTTCCTGCACCACTGTAGAAGCTTCTCTAATGGTGGATGTGAGTGACTCCCTCACTTGTAGTGTTGCAGACACTGTGTCATCACATTGTGTCATAATCATCAGCCACAGGTGTCCTGGTGATGTCAACCCTATATTAACCTGCTGTGCTGTACCTTCAACTATGAGATCCTGTGAAAACAGGAGCACACACATACTATCACTGCTCATACACGTATGCCCTATAATCCCCTCTGACATACATGGTATTACACATAAAAATATATTTACAGTATATTATAACAGAGATATCATGTAATGAAGGCTTTTGTAGTTGGAGACCTAATGTGCCTGGAAATACATATGCATGTGATCCTTGGTCAGTACTTCTCTTCAGTCATGCAGTGGAGTGTTTTGTATTGTGCTGTAATGGATATTATACAATTACTGACCATTAACATTCAACAACAAGCATATACCAGTGGAAAAAGGTCTGGTCACCCAGACTTTCTTCCATTAATATATGTTATTAAAATTAATCATAATCCACCTAATTTATTGAGTTAACTTATACTGCTATAAGTGTAAAAATGCTAGAATGAGTAACAAGAAAAAATAATTTTCTCACCACACGTCAATGTAAATGAACTTGGCAAATATGAACCTCATCTGTTTACCAAAAAGATCACCTCTTGTCAAAAGAAAAAAGAGGTACTGCCTACCTTGTGACATCTGTTTAACCGCTGTGGAATTTTGACTGTCCAAATGTAGTGTAATCACTTGTCCTTTAATTAGGGACCTGTATGAATGTCAGCAAGAAGGTTCCTCTGTCTACTCTATATAATCAGTGAAATTGCTCAGCCTGTTTAAAAGCAGGCATTTATCCATAAGACAAGAAGACCCTGTGGAGCTTTAAACTCTATTGTTAAGCACCAGTGCAGACTAATACTTCAAGTAACCTGACGTTAAATGTTTGAGACTGGGGCGACCACAGAAAATAAAAAAAATCTTCTGCAATGAAAGGACCTTCCTACTTATAGAAAAACTCTTCTTAAACTAGAACATCTGGTACAACTGACCCAGACAACTGATAAAAGAACTAAGTTAGCCCAGGGATAACAGTGCAATCCTTTCTAAGAGTCCCCATCGATAAAAGGGTTTACAGCGTCTCTGTTTGATCAGGATATTCTGACAGTACAGTGGCTCTCATGGGTTTGTTTGAGACTTAAAATGAATAAGAGAGAGGGAACAGAGGCAAATACAAGGATAATCAGTGTTGTTATACAAAACTAGAGAAACATACATGATTATCCTTATATTTTCTCTGTCCCGTCTCTCCCATATGTTGAACATCTCCAGATTTCTTTTTTTAATTAAAAAAAAAAAAAAAAAGTAATGGAGATCTTCCTTTCTCCATTGCTGTCTTTACACAGCACTGATGTAATGCATAAGCACGGGAGCAAAAGTCCCATATTCATGCACAGTACATCAAGGAAACCCCAGGATACCAGGGAGAAACACAGAAGGGTAGCACGCCGCCCTTATACAAAAACATTAGTTTAGAAAAGTAAGTAACTTTTTTCTTAAATAATGTTATTGTATAGTAGCAATAACCCATGGCTTGGTGTGAGTAATGCTAGATTTATCCATAGCCAGCCGTGGGTAATTGCTATATTACAAACCACTTGCTTCCCTAAATGACATACAGATGCTCTCATATCCAAGTCATCACCAAATATGAAGGGGTAGGGGCTGATCCCCATAGCCAAAGAGTGAGCCAATTCAATAATGGTGGCCCACTCTTCTGTGGTGAACCTGTCTGTCACAATATCCCATGTCTTTTACTTTGCATGGAGTACCACATCAGTAACCCTTCCTCAGAAATGCTGTAGTGACTTATTATGGCCAACCACAGCATGCATATGCTACTAGATTACCACTTCACTGCCAAATTTGATCTTGATAATGCTTACCTGTGGCATCTTTGACCAGGAGGTGTATTTATTCATTCTTTTGAGTCATGAAGCTTTCCAGGCACTGCCTCCCTTAGATGCTCATGTCAGTACTTACAAATCTGTGGGCAAAATGTGTAATACAATGGGTATGCATGGTACACTGTGAAAAGCCCACAGCTATGGCCACAGATTAACACCACCCCCATTTATGCACCTATTTAACAGCTGCAGTTAGTGATATATACAACCTTCTCCACATTTACATACTATAACTATGCCTCAACATGTGGCTGTAGAACTCAATACTACTTGTGTCATGTCCTTCACAAGGTTTCCATTGTACACTATTGCCAACCCCCCATAGCCACAGACAGAAGGTGCATCTGGTGTCATATGATCCCAGTTACATATACACCGTGTCTATGACTGTTATTAACATCCACCCTAGAGTTTGTTTTTGCTGAATTACTTTACCAGACAGGACTCCTTCCTTAACTCTGTGAAGCTCCAAATCTATACAATCTTTACTGAAATTCCTCTACTCCACAATTTTAGGGTAATCAGTGATGAAGCACAAATTTATGATAATGCTTTATATGAAGCTCTCATGACCAGTTAGCACAGTGATTATGCTAATGAAGGTTAGCACCACTGTATTTAAATTGTTACCATAACACAATGCTATATATAGTAAGACAAATACTCTGGCACTAGCCATGCACATTATACAACCATAAAGCTTGTGACAAGTATGTTCATGCATATGGCCAGTGTATGCCAGCTGTACCATAGCATCATTTTATACCCATTCTTAGTACTATGATGCAGGGCTAGGGCCATAGGGCCATACAGCAGTGCTGGGGAGCAGTACTACTATGTGACACATGCAATCCACAAATGTGTGCCCATGTGCATTGAGTTGTAGTTTGCTCTTTGAGTAGACTTGTGTGATTAATCATGGCTATGTTAGGCACAATTGAAAGCAGGGGTCCTGTGTAGTATTCCAGGATGCATAGAATGACCTTCATGAACAGGAATTTTGGAAGTACCTGGTGGGACAGTATGATGGCACATTGCAAAGCCAGATGCCAGGTTTGAGCTCAAATGAATGGTGAGTTATATTACTTGTGTCACCCAATCTGGTAATAAGTGCTAGCATTGGTGCGGTGATCTGAACTGGTGCTATTCTGACTTGATTTGTCAGTTTGATGCAGATGTTTAGAACAGTGAGACTAAAATGAACTACAAGCATTTTTCTGCACCATTGTCTGTCTTAACTGTTGTACATATGTACTTAAGGTTCACACTTTGCTTTCCATCTGTAGAGGAGCAACAACTGAACATGGTGGGGTGTTGAAGCTGGCAGTCATCTTTCTCATCAACAGGTTGTGTATGACATCAGTGTAATGTCCACTGTACAACAATGACTCAGTTTGCAGCATATGTGAGTTATTATTTCCCACTGTGTCTTCCTTCTACAGGTCCATTTGTAGAAGAGGAGGAGGAAAAGAAAGTGAAGGCATAGCCATCTTGGGATATGCAGTTCAGTCTCACCAAGTCTGCCTTTCAGCAGGTGGATGATGGTCCCGCTGCTGGATATGTCCTGGAGGGGTTATTGGATTTGTGGATGCTTCTCAGGAGCGAGTGAAGTCTATTCTTCTAAAAATGGTCTGGGGAGCCTATTTTGGCCTCTTGGCATCAGCCACAGAGGCTGCCAGCTGCTGAGATGGATGCACAACTGCTCCTATGGTACAAGTTAGCAGTCAGCATTCCCAAGCTGCTCTGGATTGAATACATTAAGATAAAATTGATATTTTGAGGTCTTAGATATATTCCATAACAATATCATAATGCCTATATTAAAAGCAGATATGGATCTTATTCAATGCTCATTTTATCATCCAGTCATGCTGATAAATGTAGATCATAAGTTGTTTATTTTCATATACATTGATAGAATAAGAAATAAATGTTCACACTTGATACAATGAAGATCAAGTGGGATTAATTGTTAATAGAGAAGCACAGGACAATATAAAGCAAATAATAATACTTACAGACTATACAAGAAACAAGAATGAAGAGATGGCTAGGGAATTTTTAGTTTAGGCATAGAAAAAGCTATCAATAAAAAAAACTGGGATTATTTATTTATGTTATTAAAAAAAAAATCTTAGTTGTCCCCAAACAGTCACAAAATGATTGTAAAATGATTTCTAATGATAATAAAGCAAATGTTAAATGTGATCATTATCTCCCAGAAGCAGTAAACATTAAAGGAGTCACTGGGCAAGAATGGCCACTGCAGTCTATGCTTTTTGCTCTAGCTCTGGAACCAGTGGCTAATATTACAAGAAATAATTCAGATGTAATGGGTTTTAAGATAATTAATACACAATAATTATACTACTCTTTGCAGATGATATTTTATTTATACTTACTGATACAAAGTCTTCCTTTAAAAGCAATGGAATAAAATAAAAAAAGTTATTGATATTTCTGGACTGAAATTTAATAGTAGTAAAACAAAATGTATCATTATGAACCCAAATGTAAACTATACAAACATTTTCAAAGAAAATATAATACAGGTATTCATGGAAAAGCTAAATTACTTCGGAATAACCCGAGCATCAGCTGTAAAAAAATAGAAATAAACATAAATAAAATAATATAGTAACAAAATCAAATAGTCAGAAAAACAAACACTTTTTTACATTTGAAGAAATGTTATTACTGATTACATTTATATTAATACCAAAAATCTTACATTTGTATTTAAAAAAAAAAAACAGCTTTGATTCTCTCTAAAACTCTGATTAAGGAAATATAAAGAATAATGCTAACCTTAATGTGGTATCCTAATAAACCAAAAATACCTTAAAAATTATTAGAGCATTAAATAATGAAGGGCTAGGATTATGTGTGTAGAAAGCCATGCCACAACTTCTAGTTTTAAAACTATTAGATATTTGCTGAACCAAGAGCACATGAGGCTAATTGGGAAAAAAATACATTTTCAGCTGTGTAATGTTAATAATGACTAAGTTAAATAAAAAATAATAATTCCGAACAAGTTTTGATTATTAATATTAAATTACTTTCGAAATAATATAACCAACCTATTTGACTCTATTTGAAAAAAATATCCCAAAGACTATTAAAAACTATATATACAACCACATTAACCTAAAATGTTGGTATTCACTACATTGCAGTTGAGAGTGACTTTAGGTTTATTAGGAATAGCAAATGAAAACATAATGTTGTACTTGAGAGAAATTAAATTCTTAGCCTGTTATAATTTGTGTGGAAAGAGTACATGTTGTTAAGAAATAGTACATGAATACAATATATAAAAGGGAGTTTTTAAAATGTATAATCTATGAAAGAATACAAATTTAAAGGACCTCAAAGCCTGTCATTATCCATGGCAAAGAATACTCAAAATTATTAGAATACAGAAATAAAATAACTTATACAGGCAGTAATAACAAATCTATATAACTTAATTTTCTTATATGATAACAGAACAAGATTCGTATTTGTTTGATAATTACTGGACACAATTACATAAAAATGAAAAGTGGAATTTACCTTAAAATAAAAAATATTAATGTTAATATGTATTAAGTGTACTATAACCTCATTATTTTGGGGGATACATACATGGGAACTGTGAAATAGAGTATATTATATTCCACTTACAAGAGCTAGAATCACAAAAAATAAAAGCAGTTGTTTATGTTGGAGATGTAAAGAAATTGCAGATGCAGATAGGAAATATAGTTTTATTAAATGTATAAAACCTGGAAATTGCAGGAACAAATACAAATATTTGGCTGAGCATGATGGACAGACAATTTTAAACTTACAAAAATATCATGATTTTGTATAATATTTTCATACTAGCAATGTAAATGCAAATAATCACTCTCTGTTTGGAGAATATTAGCTATAGCAAAAAAATGATAAAAATAAACAGATCATGGCTTTAGATGCACTATACCAGCTTCTATTAACTAAATATATTAATACATGCTGTTTATTTTATGTGGAAAGTATGAAAAGGGTTTCAGTTTAAGTTTTTGTTTGAGTTGTACAAGGTTAAAAGAATTGGCTAGTATAATTAACATCAAATTTACATTTGATGGAAAAGACTGTCAGTGTCATTTTGGTAAAGGTTTTATGACCATAAAGGAATTTGCAATGGACTGGTTACATTAAGGGAATAATGATAGTTGGGGTTCTTCACTTGACAAAGCAGATTAATATAAAGAAAGTGACTAATGAAAAAGAAAGAAAAATATGATAAAGATGTGTGAAATGTATCTAAATATGAGGAAATTAAGGGATATAGGAATTAGACAAAGACGATACAGATATATGTGTTGTTAGAAGTGACAGCTTCTGCAGTACTGATGCTAGTTTGATGTTATCTTCCTGTACAGATTTACTTGAGGAAAATCAGAAAGCAGAATTATTAATTGATGGTAAAATTATAAGGAACGTGTTTGTGCTATTATGGAGTTACAGCTAGTTGCATGGAGTTTAACAAATTCAGAGAAGTATTTAGAATCTGCAAATAATAAAAATTGTGACAGCACCATTGGCAATGTTACTATGAGTAATTGTATTATGTATACAAATAAAAATGGAATTTATAATGTCCTTATAGGGTTATTCATTCAAATGGAACAGGTTATGATGATGTAATGACTGAAGTCACTGACAATGTAACAGTGATAGATACTGAAATGTTGGAAAATATTACTGTCAGAAACAAAAGTAAAAAAAAAATGCTGAAAGGAAACTTTTAGATGAATTGAGGTATGATGTCAAGGTAAAGCAGAATCAAGATATATACATCCTAAGGAAGTGTAGGTGCTGAATGATTCTGTGTTTGAGTCAGCAGTATCAAAACTATGTAAAATCAATAAGGAGTTAATTATAGTATCAGCCCTCCCTGGGCTTAAACTAGCCAATAGTACTGAAATACGTCATAAGGGTCTATGCAAACTATTACATTTTTGTACTTTATGTTGGTGTAAATGATTTAAGAATTGCCCCTCTAAATGAAATGAAGAATTTAATATTAGAGATAACTGAAACATCGAAATGAATAACATTGATTATGTATTAATTGAGGTTATGCCTTCTATATCCATGACAGATTACTTGTACAGTAAGGCCCAGGGTTTTAATAACTGGTTATGTCACCTTACAACAGTTTAACAAGCAGAATTAGTCAACTATTGGGAGAAGTGCTTTCTAAATTACCGAATGTTTGCTCAGGATAAGTTGCACTAAAGCAATATGGTATTTTTTTTTCTTTTGTTTCCAAGAAGTTAATCTAATATGTGATGTATTTTTTTATAATATAAGATACAGAAATAAATTTGATGAATTGCTTGGACTAATATTCGAGGAAAGTTATAAAATAGTTGAATTGTTAAGTCATGGAATACTACTATGTTTGAAATAGATAAATATGAATGTCTGAAAGGTGATCTTAATGGTGGTGAGGTAACGATTTGGATTCATAAATCATTTTCATCCACTTTTGTGGATGTTATTACAGACCTGGAATGTATATAATAGTAAAGATAAATTAAGGTAAATGTAATTTTACCATTAATATTGCATTAAGTTATCACTCACCACGTATGGATATTGACAGACATATGCATTTGAAGAGTATGGAAGAAGATCTTGATTATACAAATATTGGTTTAGTGGGGGATTTCAACTACCTAGGGATTACAGGGGTAAACTCAGTCAGTAAGAACCATTTTGAGTCAGTCTTCTGAATATGGTTTTAATAAGAGGAGTGGTCCAACTTGTGAATGATAATACAAGAGATAATCATATTTTGGATTATGCGATTACAAATGTTTCTGACATCATTACTAATGTAATTGTAGCATTGCCTCTCCCTTCATCAGATCATAATTCAATGCAGTTTGATTTAAAATCAAACAACAATTTGACAAAATATGATTATAAAGCAATTAATTTTGATAAGTTAATTACTGCTATTCAGGGGACTTGATCAGGGTAACTTCACAAATTACCATTCTGTAGTGAAAGAATATCAATATTGTTAGCAAACATTTAGTCTTCTTCTATGAAAGCAACTAGGAATTTTGAAACTAGTAATAGAGCATTGAATAATAAACCTTCTTGGTAGAATAAGACATTAACTACATTGTTATAGAAAAAGAAAAGGCAGTTTGCAGTCTATAAGAGATATTGTATTATTAGGAATAAACGGATACCTAATATTACTAGCAAAACTCTTAAGAGTAAAAATAAACAGATGAGAAGTGATTATGAGATAAAACTCATCTTTGACAATATCTGCATTTCTTGTTTGGCTTTAATTCTGATGGTAAAGCATACTGTTTTCACACCATCATAACTCTGTAAGGAAGGTAGAGTCCATATAAAGAATGCATCCTTTGATCTGGAGCAAAATCACAAGAAGATCTACAGTTTGTGCAGTGCTAAGTTAAGAATTTGAGAAAGAAAACATTTTTTTCACAGCTCTACTGCATTTATTTTGAAACCACTGTTGCATTTTGTGTAGTGCATATTCTGTTAGTCTGTACACTATGAATGCTACAAAGATTTACTGAAGTAGAAACAGAGTTTGTATTTCAAAATACTTGCATTCCATTCAATAATACAGCTTTTCTACACTTTCACAAATTAAATGCATATGATGACAGTTGTAATCTTCATATCACTATAGTACTAAATATATCACACGATTTTAAAGATTTGCTTAAATGAGAGCAGAGAAAAAAATGTAACAAAGGTAATTTATAAGTGATGCCTTTAACAAAATTCAACCATACTGTATCTGCATCACCAGAGTAATAACTGCCATATACAATGGAAACATATTTTCTAACACTTATGTCTTCGGTTTACTTTCATACAAAGAGTAAAACCAAATGCCAAGTGAGTCTCCAGAACAAACAATAACAACAAAAAATGTGTTTGAATTCTCATGCAAACGTGCACCCATTTAATTATTTACAAACCACCCTTTCATTCCAAAGCAGTTGATTAGCTCCTAGGACACTTATGCTTACACTGTAAATCTTTTTTTTATTTTTTTTTTCCCCTTGGGACTCAGTTATACTGGTCTGGTCTTCAGTGTCCCACATCCATTCTGAGTCTACCAGCATCTTCCTATTCCCCTTAGACTTACTCTGGTGTTCTTGAGGCCAGTCATGGATTTTGAAGGGGTCCTGGGAGTTTGGTTGCCTGTGCTTCCATCTTGTGTGTGGGGGTTATTTGATATGCCCTACTGACTTTTCCCTCCCCCCCCCCACACTCGCTGGTAACATCTGAGGGTAACTCCCTCTTTGGACCATGCTTCCCTTAGGGAGCATCACCAGTGATAACCCACCTCCCAGAACAGGCACACCTATCCCTCCCTGCTGCTCCATCAGCTTCCTGAGTCACTAATTGAACCCAGGTCAGCTGGGTCTTAGTTTTGGCCTTGTTGCTCTATGCCACCAGAGTGGACCCCCTCATCCTCCAACATCCTGATGTGATCCCCTACATCTTATTTGTTCAGTCTGATCAGGTAATTCAGCTGATCCAGTGAGCTTGTTTTCATCCATGACCTAATTACAATAACTGAAAAGAAACTGAAATACAAAGGATAAGCAGTGGTTATGCAAGAAACTGTACAATACAAATTAAGACTGAAACAACAGTAGCGCTAATTAAAAAAATAGACTGCAGTTCTTATAAATAAGAGAGAATATATCAAAGAAAAGCTATTTAACTACCTTCACTATATCTAAACTGCAAGTTATTAAAACAAGTATCACAGAACTTAGCCTATCAGCATAACCGATAGATATCGTGCATCATGTTTTCCCACCGTGCTGTGAATCAATGAACTTTCAACAGGATTGCCATGCAAAAATTGAAGTAGAGTAAGAAAGCTATCTAGAAATATGAAGAACGGTTCTGGAAACATCTAACTTTACACAAGGACTGACAAAAAGGAAATACTGCTACAAACAGCACAGTATCACAGTCCCAATAACAGTCATTTCTGTAACGGACAATTTTTTTCTTATTTTTTTTTTTTGAAATTTTCAGAAGTAGCCTTTGCATAGTCAAGTCAGATTAAAGAACAAAAGTGCCACATAACATCAATATGCTGATGCATTTATAATTGCCCAAGCTGAGCATGCAACTCTGAGTCCATTGACCATGGCACTTCAGTTTGGTATATGGATAACAAAGTGTTTGATGCCATATAGAGGTTACGTTGAGGATGAGATGTCCAATAATAATAATAATAATAAAAATAGTCACCTGATAACAGCAAACATACAATAATTTAGGATGAATAAATAATAAGAGAAATGAAACCCCCCAGCCATGTACTTGAAAGATATATCAGAATGAATTAAATGCTTAGTAAAGATCACACATCCAGCATCTTGTTATTTAAACAATTGTGCAGAAGGCAAAGGCACTCAGATATTATAACATATCTGCTGCTATTATAAAATATGACACCTAGAAAAAAAACACAGTCAAAGTTAATAAGGGAGAAAATATCTACTGCCAAATGGTAATATGATGTGTAAAAAAACTCTGGTAACTTGTGGGTATGAATATGTACCTCTGCCATCTGAAAGCATGGACCCCCTACTATGGAGGAGAAAACAAAGAAGAGATAATTGGAGGTGACTCAGCAAAATACAGTTCTGTTTAGACACAGAAAGATATACACAGCTGATTAAATAAGCAGCAAAAGAACCTGGGAAAAGTAGGAAGGAAGAAAGAAAGACATAAAAAGAGTGAATTCTTAGAGTAGTAATTCTAAGAGGATGCACTCAACCAACATTTTGCCACTGAATAAATAAGAGTTGCTACAGTTGTTATAATGAAGACCACCTACACACACACCAGTTTATCTAACACCATATGAGCTCAGGACCTTGTACTCTATGTATGACTATTGTAATACTCTCATTTCTTCTCTGCCATGTATAATATCCCTCATTTAATAAATATAATATGAACTGCACAAGTTGTTTAATGACTGATTCTTAGATGTACAAAAAACACCTGAATCCTTGAGTCACACAATTAGTAGAATAATGATTGCTCAGCATTGATGTTATGTCTTGCAAACTGAATCTGTTAACTCCAAGAAATCTAAATAACCAAACCAGGATATCATTGTTAAATAAAATCACATTGTGGCAGGTATGGACTATGATAAAAAAAAGCAGGGCATTGTTTCCAATTTATATTTTTTGGGACTTTATAGTTAGATAGTTAGCGATGATGCAGCAAGCTTAAAGCTTAGAAGATTTTACTTGCCATGATCTCAATTAAGTCTTGAAACAGAGAAATGCATAATTAAAGTTCCAGTTATTTAAACTTATGGATGTTCTGTAGTTGACTTTAATAGGCTTACTTATGGTTTTACATCAAGAGGACTGGGTTTATTCATCTTGAGGCAGGTGTTTGCTGGGTCTGTCTGACTTGAGAAATACACAAAAGGCCTCATAGTGTAGTCATTTTATTGGCCAGAGGGTTCATTATTTAGTTTTCTGTTTTTTAGTGCTGCTATAAATTTTGCATGTTTCATGGGTTAGCACTGCCCTGTATAGTAGCAGACACCTAGAAAGCTAATTTTCATTGTACAATGACCCATAAAAATGTATCCTGTAAAGCAGCAATATAGTACGAATACCATGTGTGCCAACAAGTTTAGAGCAGCTAGTTGGCCCTCAAGTGGTAATACCTACACATTCAGCAGCATTTGGTATTGTGTAAACATTCAAGTTAGTAGAATTTAATACTGTTTTGCTTAATTAGTCTCAATAAAGCACCCTTATTACTCTGCACAGTGCACTCTTAATAGACTTCTGCACCCAATACACCACCCCCTTGCAGCTCACGAATCAAAGGACTGGATATTATGGATATGCAATTTTCTAATTTCTTTGTAGCCATCTTAGTCAATATGGGCATCTTAAGACAATGTAGCAGTCATCTCATGTTTACTAACAACCACCTAATCTTTAAAGAATCAGGCACAGTATGCAATAGGTGTAATTTCACAATGACTCTGGAGGCTAAACTCTTGCATACAAGTCCACATCAGGTTGTTGAAACCACAATCATAACACCCACCTCACAATGCACACAACACACACATAGACTAATACATGATTCAAAACTTAAAAGCAATCTTCTTAAACATTAAAGAATATATAAACCACCTGCTGTAAAAGCTGTGCCTGATCAAGGTCAAAGGGACCTCCTCCCCCCCCCCCCAAAAAACACCTAACACCACACATGGTGTCACTCTCAGTGGACCCCCAAACAGTAATGCCTAAAGCAAGCAAACACACTTCCCAGGACTCTCATCACAGGGGACTCCGGTATAAGATATACTGATGCCCCTCTAACCAGGCTGAACAATGAGTTGATAACTGTTGGTTGAATATCTGGAGCCGGGATCTGCCAGATCACACATGCACACCAAGTCATCATGACACAGGTGCCAGTATGATTTTATCATAGTCAATGTAGGTGTAAATGACCTGAGATGTATCTTCCTGGCTGTATGAAAAAAAACATTATGGACCTTTCAGACTATGTGTCTCAGGCTAGTATGAGCCTGGATGAGCACCATGTTAACATCACAGAGGATGATGCTACAATATGAACAAAAATGATTAATTTTAACAACTGGCTGTCTTTTATGTCACTCTAAAGGGATCCAGTATCTATAAACTTGGGGGGACATGGTCAACAGACCATGCTGCTTTGCCAAGGATGATCTGCACATTCCTTGCTAGGCTTTTGCATACTGGCTAATACTTTGCGCACAACCATAGGGCTTTTTTTAGGCAATGCCAAATTGGAAAACCAAATGGTATAGCAAAATCAAATTACTAGAGCATCAACGTGTTACTGTTCAGTGCCAGGAGCCTAAATAAAAAACTACACTCCCTCCAAGCCCTCCTCACACTTGAGAATATAGATATCTGAGCAGTTACCAAGACATGATTTAAAGTAGCAGAGAGCACCCTGGCAGTGCAAGGTTTCAATGCCTTCCACGATTTTAGAACAGTAGCTGTGCAGACAAGAGCTAAAGGTGGAGGTGTCTCAATATATATCATTAACAAGCATACCTCTAGAGTGGTCAAACAGAGTGATGTGCTGGAGTTCTTCCACTTGCAAAAACCCATTGACAAAATCCCGTACCATAGCCTAGCCTGCTATAGGTCACCCTCCACATCCCAAGAAGCTCACAATGTATATTCGGACCTACTGGAGACACTTACCATCTGACCTAACACCCTGCTAATAGGAAACTTTAAATACCCTTTTATAGATTGGAAATCATACACATCCTCAAAATCTTCAGGCACAGAGATTCCTGGACTTTGTAAATACAAACACTCTTGACCAAATAATGAATATACCCACAAGAGGCTAAAACATACTGGAACTCTTGCTCACAAATATGGGAAAAAGCTACACCACCCCATTGTCTAATCTTCTCTGGTAAGTTCCTACCACAACACTGTCTCTTTCAAAATTAAAATCAAGTCCATAATCCCATTAAAACCAGTAACAGGAACTATTCCAAGGCAAATTATTTATTAAGTGACAGTTTATCAAAATTTCATTGCCCTTGCAAACCCGAAGAACACACCAGCCTATTATGAATTGCTCTCAGAAACTCTGTGCAACTATGTCAATGGCTGAATAGAGGCTGCTGCACTTACCATAAGTGAACCCAGAACTAGCCTCAGCAACAAACCACCCTGGTGGGATCCCAAATTAAACACAATATACTAAACAAGAAAAAAATATGGCAAAAATCAGAAAGGGTATAAGTCCCATGAAGATAAAAACTCTCTCAACATAGCAAATAGGTAACTGAGAGGACTAATTATGTCAAGCAAAGCCAACTTTGAGGTTAAGATATTCTCCCCAGTGAAAGATAACCATAAGACCTTCTACAACTATATAAAAAAAACTCAAGGGCAGCACACAACAATGTGCTGAACTGCTGGTTAAGGGTGCCATATTCACCTAGCCTGATGATACAGCAAACTTGTTAGCGAGCAAAGTAATTTCCAACTTTACCCACCTCTCACACTGGACAAGCCCTGCAATAATACTGGCAAACACAACCCCTCCAACTATAACTAAGGAGCATGCACTGGCTGCACTCACTAAAGCCAGGAACGTAGCCTTATTGGGCCCCAGTAGTATCCGAGGATGCTTCCTGAATAATTCAAAATACGACTTTTCAGGATTCCTGGCGTCATTACTTAACTATAGTCTTAAAACAGGCATTGTGCCATGTGAATAGAGGGCTGCAACAGTCATCTCCTTCAAAAGGAAGGACCTTCAACAGATCCTGGAATCTACAGACCCATTAGTCTGACTAGTCTTATTTGCAAGACAATTGAAAAAATTATCTTGGAAATTATCAGCAAGGACATAGGAGACCTCCAGAGGCTGGATCCATCCCAATTTGGATTTGTCAAAGAAGGTCATGCTTACTGAATCTGGTGGACTTCTTTGAACAGGTCACTTAGGCAGTCGATGAGAAGAAAACTGTGCAATCTGTCTACATCGATATGGCTAAGGCATTTTATACAATACCCCACTCGGACATTGTCAACAAACTTACAAAACTTGGTATAAACCCCTTTATAGCACATTGGATAGGTGGTTCACTGATAGGACCCAGGAGGTTAGAATCAGCAAGGCCATCTCCACACAAAGGTTGGTCATCAGTGGAGTCTCCTGGAGCTCTGAGTTAGGCCTGATCTTCTTTGGAATCTACTTTTTGAATGTCAAAGCCAATGTCAAAGATCTCTGGCTAACCAAATTTGCAGATGATTGCAAACTGGGAGCAGTCACTGAATCACCCTTCAGGAAGGTCTAATACATACATATGCTTGGTGCCAAAGGCATAGCTTAAAACTCAATACCAAGAAATGCATTGCAGTACCTTTTGGAAAGTCTACTACCCCAGGTAACTACATCATCAATGAAGCACCCTTAAACGTTAATTCATTAGTCAGGGATCTGGGAACTTATGCAGATATTAACCTAGGTTTTGACCAACATGTGTCCAAGGTAGTTAGAAAAATCCTTCTATGTTGCCCAACTTATAAGCAAAGCCATGGCATCTAGGTCCAGAATTGTCATCATACCACTGTATGCAGCCATTATCAGGCCCATCACAGAGTATAATTTCCCCTTTGGTATGTACCTGAGCAGATGCATT
>NC_056745.1:957746910-957879410 GCF_019279795.1 Protopterus annectens
CCCTAGTATGTAAGCACAACAGAGACCCAGTATAACAACAGTGCTCATTGTGATGAAGATCAGCAATCTTAGAAAAGAAACTATAGTGATGAGAAGAATGAAAGCAATGCCCCCCTACTAGATGGCTATAGATAATGTATAGAAAAAACTGCATATGTGTCTATCCAGTATTGTAGTCATGAGCCTCTAAAAAGAAGTTTCAGATTGCTCCATCTTAGATTATGGGGTTTCCAACTAGCCACATTGCTGAGCAGTATTAACTAGCTGATGCCAAGATTGCAAATGATTAATGGGCCCTGTTAGTATGCTGATTACACAACACAAACATATAGCTGTGCTGACAGTCCTGTCTTCCAGTGCTTGCTGTCATTTTCACCATGTTGTTTGCTGCATCTGAATACGTATTTTGCATTTCTGCATAGAGTTGCTATAATGTGTATCTGCTTTTTGAAGATGTTGTATCATTTGCTGCATCCACGCCAGCCTTGTCAACATAGTTACGGTGGCTGTGTACTGACTCTGTTACAATAAGACAACGAACTATAACAGAGTCACGATGCAATGATGTATGGCTAAGCAACACTGCCTTCTGTACTAATGTGTTTTAATATTCTGATAAACTCTGTGAATGCTAGTGTGCCATTAGCACTGTGTACTTAGCATTTAAGTGATACAGATGTGCATTTTATCTCTTTACAGTGCAATGTACAGAAGTAGAAGGAGATAACACAACTTCATTGAGGAATTTGAGGTACATAACAGTGTCCTCAATGAAGTTATGCTGTATAACAGCAGACTGTTGGAGAATGTCACCACTCCAAAAAATGATTTTATGACTCAGAACCATGTCATGCTGTTCTCTTATAAGTGCTTGACAGACATGCAGAACTATATATATAAATGAAAGCTTAGCAGTTCTATCTTTAGTGTGCAGCTCCTGTTGTTAGGAGCACAACACCTACTACTCTGATGGGGGAATGAGGCATGTCTTTCGGCTACATGTGTGGAAGGCACTGACAGATTTAATGAAAACAATCGGAATAAAGACAGTGCACCTCTAGACCTGGAGGTACATGTGTATTGCTGGCATGCATGTTTTCTGGTGAATAGCTAGGTGTGCTACTATTGCACACACTCTGCTGTTTCTGTGTTTATATCCTGTGGAAAATGTTTCATTAGTTATTAATACATGTATGGGCCCTGTGTATTCATGAAGTTGTGGATATCATGCTTTCTAACCCAAGCAAGCCAACATATTAAACCAAAGCTACCTGAATACATGATGTACAAATGGATGGACATAACTGTGTAGTCATGCATTGCTTCTCTATTTTAAAAAGCCAAGCTTATCCTATATGACTAATTTATGGCTGAGCTTTTCTGTGATAAAATGCATCTAGTAGAGAGGAACATATACCAGCAGGAAGTGAATCAGGGCCACAGATGATGATCACTCTGGGTACAGGCAGACATACTCTCACTGGTGTGTTGGCAGGAACAAGAAGAGTCTCTGATCACAGTGTGCCCATTCCATAAATTGTTGATGACACTTAGAGGACAGTTGCGTTAGATATGTCTGACTATGATGGTAATCATGATGGATCACACTTCTAGGTAGGTGCTCACACAAATAGAGTTATAGTGTCTTTTCAAGTGGTCATAACCCCTGCATCTACTGAACATGATGAGGTAATTTTTGACATCCGGCAAATAACTGGTCATGACCAACCACATCCGCAAGATGAGGATATGCATGCCAAACATGTTGACAGTGCAGATTCCATGTAAACAATGAGTATGACCATTATGGCTTATGCCTTTAACATCAAATAACCCTAGATATGTATGGAGTTATGGATAGCGCAAAATACCTCAGATATCCTTGCGCAGTCTGAATTCTGGTTGAAGGATAACATCTTTTTACCTTACTTCAGTCATTTTACTTTTTATGCATTCCCTAATAATAGACCTAAGGATGGATTCATAAAGGTGACCACAAAGTGTACACCATGTGTACACTTAAATAACCTTTTTGAGTGAATAGGCAGCACAGGCATTGTGGTAGGGCTTTTCTTAAATTTAGTACACTTTGTGGTAATCTTTATGAATCTGGCCTCCAGTCTTAGTGTAGTCAACCGTTTATTGTCACTGGTCCAAAACATACTAACATACTAAACATACAAAGAAAACTTGTTAATGATAATGCTTCACCTGATGATTAGGTACTCCCATGACTTAGGAATAACAACAATTATATTAGGTTTACCTTTGAATTGTCATCCGCTGTGTGTCTGACGTGCATAACGCCGAATGTACGGCTGCAAAAAATGACAATGCAAATTCACCATGTGTTGGAATGGCAAATAAGCAAATGCTTTTTTGCCATTCAAACACATGGATCAAATGTCAGAAATGGCTTTCCAGCAAACCATTTTTGACATTTGATCCTTCGAAGTTCTTCATAGTTTGGTAATATGGGTCACACAACAGGATGATTGCAAATACCATGTGCGACAAAACAAAGGTAAACCTTATATTAGTGTAGTTTACAAGTCTAGGAATATGCCTGAGGACTTCCTCGGAAAACTGTTGAGATTCATTTATGAACTTGCAGTTGTTCTCACTTATAGTTCCCAGATGTTTGCAGGTGGTAGCCAGTATCACCCATGGTATGTCAATCTGTATGGTCATAGTACAATTCTTTGCACAAATTACATCTGTTAGTCATATCAGTATGCAGTAATGAGGTTTCATACACTCTCACAAGTGCTGTCTTTCTCATATAGATGTCTGGCACATTTGAATAGTGTGCTATATGTGAAAATCATGTGCATTGTTAAAATTTCAGAAATATGAATTGAAAATGAGAGCTAGAATTCAAAATGGCCTGACAATTGAGGGACTGTTATCTCTTGTGGCCGATGCCCAATGCAGTCTCAGCATACTCTAATGCCTTTTTATATTTGTATTTGTGAAGTCTATGGCACTCAATACATGTGACAGACCTACTATTGTATAAAAATCATTCATGATTTTTATAACTTTGTGAAACCATGTGACAGACTATAATTTGATCCATGGTGTGTCCGGGAATAGAACCCTGGAATTTATTCAGCATTCTGGATACTTCTGCCTAGGACACATCAAGTATATCCACTGTCAGTCATTGAATATACAAATAGACAGTACAGACACAACTGACATATCTTGTTTTTAGGGATGCTGGCTTTTCTGAGACATCCATTAGACCCATGTGTTCCCTGTGTATTATCCAGGGTATCCTTTTTGATGGTATATGAGGTGCTTTTGATACTAAAATGTAACCAAAAATTACCAGCGCTGGCAGTACAGTATAATGCAGCAATGCACTGGCAAAAGTTGGTGCCATAAAAATAAAGTCTGTCTGTCTTTCTTCTCTACATTTATTGCTAATATAGAGGTCAGCTACAGAATTTTTATCTTGTGTTTTCCTCCCCTGACCTGCCAACTGTCACTGTTCTTGATATTGTTAATGTGATCCTTCATTCCCCTTTAGGCAGGTGTGGATCATGGAAGACCATTGCCTAAACATCAGTCAGGGATTTAGCATAGCCCTCACATCATGATCCTTACAGCAGCTTTGGTATTTATTACATGATAACTTCTATGCACATGTCTGTCTTGGCTAGAGTTAATGACAAGATGTAAGTGCCCAGGTCTCTTGTTGTTTCTTACTGTGATGCCCCATCTCTATAAAGAGTTAGTTTTGCAGGATTCAAAGCTGCTTGCCTTCATTCATGATGGGCAAAACTTTTATTTTTTTTTATTTAATTATTATTTTGTTGACTGGGAAAGTCTGATGAGGACAGAGCCTATTTTCAGCAGAGGCCCGGGGAGAAACGCTCCAGATTCATGTCTTTGGATTGCAGGAGGGAACCGGAGTACCCAGAGGAAACCCACACAAATGCAGGCAGAACATGCAAACTCCGCACAGAAGGCACCCCAGCTGAGAATCAAACCAGAGAACCTTTTGATGTGAGGCAACAATGATTTTAACCGCTGCACCACTGCCCCTAAAACAGTGACAGTTGTCCAGTCCTACTTTGTCTGACCAGATTACTTACTGTCTAGTTGCTTATAAATCCATGGCTTCAGGGTTGCAATCGGGGCTTTTTTCACACAGCCACAGAACTACCAGAGATCTGTTGCAGATTGAAGTATACAAGTTTATATCCTTTAGTAATTTTGTACTGGTTGCAAATGTATTCATGTACATATATCGCATATGGTTGTTTTTGTAATATAAAATTCTTATGGAATATTTGACCTGGCTGTTGTTCCCTCCATCTATGCATCCATGAAATCCCCCCTGCCCATAGCTATGCATCATGAATCTTCAGGGTCAGCTATGTGGTAAGCATCTTAATAATGAGTAAGGTTGGTTTAGTGGTTAAGTCATAGGGCATCAAGCAACAAGCATCCAAGACTTTTCTTTGTATCTTTGTCCATGTCAATTACATCCTTGTATATGGATCTTATTAATGTGCCCATAAAACAGCTGGTTATAAAATGGTGCTCAACAGGCAGCCCTGCTCAGTATCTTACCTGTATCATTATACGCTGTCATAATCATTTAGCACCACTCTGCAAACACAAGAATTATCAATATAAATGACCCACTGGACAAAATGTCCATGACACATCCAACACATGCATAATTTACTGAGTCCCATAATATCTTAACTCTTTTATCAACTACCTTGTCCTTCCATCCTCCTTACATGAGAGGGAAGTATTGAGGGAGAGAGAAAAAGAAAGAAACTCATCCTGCTTTATCCTTTGCTACATTATCAGATACTGTCAAATATATATCAAAATCTGTTTAAAAAATAGCAGCTTGCTTATACTTCCCATGCCACAGTTCTATTCTTTTCGCAGCAGATATTTTAGAATAATAGCTAACCTGTTTTTGAAATGTAAATGGAAACAATCCAGGTTTTCAAGTGTATTTGGTCTCTAATCTTAGAATTGTATCTTATTGCATGTTTTATGGAAAAAGTCTCACACTTTAACATTCACCCTGCATGTAATAGTTCGTTAAACATATTAGCACATTCCTGCTATGTCAGTTTATCTACCATAGTGACAGATTTCTTAATTTCTTAAACTTGATTTCCAGGAAAAAAAGTTGATGTTTAAATCCTTATCACTAGGTCTCTGTATGTTCCCACAGTGTAGACAGCTCCTTACCACAAAACAGTCATTGTATCCTGCAGAACACCCCTCTTGCCATTAATACACACTCCATATTTTTATGCTAAATACTTCTTCAGTGCTTTAAATGGACAAATGCCATTCTCTAGTTCCTGAATACTAAATATATATTGTATTTTTCTGTGCCAGAAATGTCTGTTTAGAGCACTTTTGCAAGCCAAAAACAGCCTTTTAATGCTTCATTAACTGCAGCATTAGCTAATGCCTTGATTTAGAAGATTAACTGTGGGCATGTTCTAGCTTTCTTTTACACTCAGCTGTTGCTTTATTTTATTCATCTCCAGAAAACACACCTCCTACTCATGCTCCTCACATTCCTCTAAAACTGGTTCCACCTCCTTCTCACTCTGCTTCATTTTCGCTGCAAACATATTCCTGATCTTGAGAATTTTCTTGCGCAGAGCTTCA
This sequence comes from Protopterus annectens, assembly GCF_019279795.1. Lineage (NCBI taxonomy): Eukaryota > Metazoa > Chordata > Ceratodontiformes > Protopteridae > Protopterus > Protopterus annectens. The sequence continues at coordinate 957,752,572 of NC_056745.1, forward strand.
TTTCAGTCTTAAGTTACGGTGCCTTTGTACTTCTCTGTTTCATCCGTATCCTGGAATATCATTTCTTGTACGTAATGTTACCACACATGAAACTTTAAAAATAAATGTTTTTTTTTTAACCTTGTGCTACTTTCCCTGGTTTTCTCTATCCTCAGTTTGTATGTTAATGTTCTAGTATCTGTAGCTCATTAGCACAGCCTTCTCTCCTTCATAGTTTCTCCATCATTTTGTCAAAATCATCTAGTCTCTGCCAGTTTAAATGTCTTCCTCATTCATATTCTTTGCAGAAAACAGCTTTCTTCAATATACCCCCATTGTTTCATATGCAAACTGCATCACATCACAGTCTTCTTTAATATGCCTTTTTGTGGTGCACGATTTCAAGTTAAACAATCATTTGACCACAATACCCCAAACTGTCTTTGCACTAAATATCAGCTTTTGTCTGGGCAGCACAGCACAGAACAACATTCTTTCATCTTTCAGTTAAACAACCTTTTTAGGTAAGTGCACAGCCTCAGATGGAGACATTTTCTGACTGTGCACCTCTTCCATCTCAGCTCCAGATATAAATAGCAAGCACAGATTCCGAGTTATAAAAGACAGAGCATTCTTTTTTGCCATTATGTACCATTTTTGATATGTTCATACTCTGTTCTAAACATTAACAAGAAACTGTTTTGACTGAAAAACAAGTACAGCTTCAAACTCAGCCAAGGCCTCAGAATTACTTTTTTTTTTGGGGGCTTTTTCTCCTGTGCATCATCCAGTGGCTCCTTATCCACTGCCCTAAATCCATTGCCAAGACTATGAGCTACCTTTTACCTCATGGATTTCATCCAATAAAGCTGGGGTCAGTGCAGAACCATCCCAGGGATCTGGCCATCAAAATCCACCAGGGAGGTCTTTGATGACTCCCCATGCTTCTGTCATTAAGTCCATGAGCAGGCATGCTATAGTGATGTGCAGTACTTCACCCTATCTCCAAAGAAGCTTAGCCATGTCCCTACCTTATTCCCCTTCAGGGATTGTCGCTGGATAGCAATGTCACCAGCCAAGTATCATAACCAGGAATGCCCACAGGACCACCCTCCCTCATCCCTTTCTGATGGCCCATCAGTGGATGGAGCTGCTAATGCAACCCAGGTCAGCTAGGGTATAGTCAGAACTTTAAACTTCTACACCACAGGTGGGGCCTCAGCATTTTTTGCTGTTTTGTGTTTCACCTAAAACTTACCTAGCCTTGCTGAGTCCAACTTGTCATATTAGAAACACTTTACTCCAGAAATTTATATTATTTTATGAGTTCATATAAAAATAAACTGATGGTCTTTTCAATGAATGCTGCAGCACCTCATTTACTATTCTTCCCTTTTAAATCATGATTGCATGTTACTTCACAGGGAGTACATGCTCCATCTAATCCTGTCTTCCTTCATCAGCCTTCATTCTGCAATTTCTTAAAACTCCAGCCTTTGCTCTTTCTTAACCTCAGTAAAACGTCTGTTCTGTGGAATAGTTTTATATTCTGTCTGCTCTCACTTTCTCTTTCTATCCTGCTCTCTTCTTTTTCCATGAACCAGTTATGTCCACAACACACAAATGTTCTTTTCAGGTGTGACACAGGAGCATTGTCCAGTTAAGTACCTTGCTCAGAGTAACACAGAAACCAAATGGAGATTGAGGGAGTCAAACCTGGTGTGCAAGATAAAGATAAAACTCATTAATAAGTTATTACAGCCTTAATCCTATGTGTTAAACTTCCTGCCCTAGTGCAACACAGCACCATTGTCTGTGGAGCACTTTCCAATATTTCTTACTACAGTTCCCAGCCAGGAATTTGCTAAAACAGTAATGCACCCTGAGCATAGCCTTACACACAGTTGTTATCGTAAACTGTTTGCACAAAAGTATTAGCAAAATTTACAATAAGTTCATCTGCCACCACCATATCCCCTCTGTGGTCAAAGGCAAAGCATCAACAGACATTCCTTCATAGCTTCCACCAAAGGCCACCCTACAGGAAGAGTGTGTAGATTCTACTGGTGTCCTTGTTAAAGTGTCTCTACTGAATACCATCTTGAATAGTTACTGAAAATGTCAGCCTCATTCAAACTTAATCATTACTATATATTAACTTATCTTCTTTGTCCTCAGTCTTTCTCAAAAATGCCTCTTAAAACGTAAAACTATTTACAAGCTATTTTGCTTTATTTCATTAAATACTAAATTACTACTTGTACAAATTAATAATTATTTATAGATCTACCTCTAAAATACAACTAAGTGTGAGCTGAGTATGAATTATACAGTTTTGTTTCTCAAACTATCAATTTGTTATTGTATCTACATAACAAAATGTATTTATGTTTGTTTTCAGGTATAGAGAACTGATCAAAACCAACAACATAAAAAGGTGAAAGTCCCAAGACTGGAAAAAACTCCCTTATTAGCCTCAACAAAAAGTTGAGATCCCTCATCAAAACCTCTAAAGCAGGCTATGAAGGCAGAATTGCTGCAGACACTAAAACCACCGCAAAGAATTCTATAGTTATATTAAGAATCTCCACGTCAATACCCAGGTTTGCTCTGAGTTACTGAAAAATGATACCTCCTATACTGAGCCAACAGATATTGCCAGCATACTGGCTGACAGATTCAGTGCCAACTTTACCCCCCCCCCTAAAGGACCAATCACAATAGTAGAGGAATGCCAGGCACCCAGCATTACTGCAGCACAGGTTAAAGCTGCATTGTCCAAGGACAAGAATACAGCTTCTATGGGACTTAACAATATCCCTGGCTGTGTTCTGCATGAACTACAAAGTGAACTGCCACCAGATCTGTGTGCCCTTTTCAATCACAGCTACACCTCAGGCTTTGACCCTACCGAATGGCACACTTTTACAGTCATCCCTCTCCATAAAAGGAGAGCGAGTACAGACCCTGGGAATTATTGCCTCATTAACCTGACAAGTCTGGTATATAAGGCTATGGAGCGCATTATCATGGACTTAATTAACAAGGATATAGGGAATCTCCAAACTGTAGATCCAATGTAATTTGGTTTTGTGAAGATAGATCATGCCTGCTCAACCTGGTTGACTTCTTTGAGTCAGTCACCAGAGCTGAGGATGAGGGCAAGGCAGTTCATACAGCCTATCTCAATCTGGCCAAGGCCTTTGATACCATTCCCCACTCGGGAATTATTGATAAACTCACCAAACTAGGCATCAACCTCTATATCACTAGGTGTGTTGCAAATTTACTCACAGATAGAACCCACAGTGTGAATGTAGCGGACTCCAAGTCAGACTGCTGACCAGTCATGAATGGAGTCCTACAGAGATTGGTCCTGGGTCCTCTTCTATTTGGCACCTACTTCTCAGAAGTCCAGGCCAACACACTGGGACTCTGGTTGGCCAAGTTGACAGACAACTGTAAGCTGGGAGCCATTATTAGTTCCCCAAGTGATGTAGACATCCTACAGAAAGGCCTCACTGAGACCAATGACTGGTGTCAATACCATGGCCTTAAGCTTAAAGCCAAAAAATGCATCATCAACCCCTTTGGGAAAATCTCAGTTCCCACTAATTACCATATAGATGGGAGCCCACTGAACACTGAAGGTGTTATAAGAGATCTGGGGACACAGGTTGACAGCAACCTCTCCTTTGCCCACCACATTGCCAATGTGGTCATTAAGTCCTTCTATGTGTCACATCTCAATACCAAGGGTTTTGTATCCAGGAAGAAAGAGGTCATCATCTCTCTCTACTCTTCCCTCATTAGGCCAATCATCAAGTATAATGCCCCATTTGGCATGTACCTCACTAGACACATGCAACAGCTGGAAAGGCACAAAAGTAACTAACGGAGAGGATCCTAGCCCTTAAACACATGTCCTACATGGACAGACTCAAAAAACTCCAGCTATTCTCTGTCTCATATTGTCTACTAAGATGCAATCTCTGCTTACAAAGCAATGTCTGACCCAGCTCCGTAAGAAATGCTACATCTAAAGAAATCCAAATCCTTGCACACCACATGCTCCAGAAAACTCAACCTCATTACCACAATCAATAGAATATGCTGGAGGGACAGGTTCATAACCCAGGGACTGGCCATGCTCTGGAATAGACTTCCCATACATGTCGAGCAGACCACCTCACTAACCCTTTTCAAGAGAAATCTTAATGAGTGGACGGGTAATAAAAAGTTCACCCTGGGGATCACTGCAGTGGATCTACTTGATAGAGGCACTAGGAACTAACGTTTGGAGGCACGATGCCAAGGCACTTCTATGGGCTAGGCTTGTAAAGGCTCCAGGGCCATTAGCCTAGTACACACCTATGAACCTATGAACATTCAGGCCCAGCTTAGAGTGTAATTGGACAATAAGTAGAAGAATTACAAATAAACAAAACAAATTCTAGTAGTACATTATGTAGGTAACATTGTTTAATACAGTCATAAGTCAAAGTGAGTATATTACAAATGGTGTAATAGATATCATTAAATATCATTCTAAGCAAACTGAAGAAAAATGAGATTTGAAAAACAGGCATAAGTATTTACACGAGGTATATGTTCAGCAGTGGTGTGGGTCGAAAGCTAGATATATATGTTGGTTGTTTGTGAAATGTATTGATGAGGTCATGTGATGAGGTGATAGATGAAACAGTGGGACTGGCATTGACTTTGGTTATTAAAATAGACGTTGACTTGGGTATGAATGTGGGCAGGTCCTTTAATATGGAAGAGAAAGTTTGCCATAGTGCGGGCTTGAAGAGAGAAACTGTGGTTGGTGCAGTGAAGTTTTTTTTCTAGTATTTGCCAAACTATTGTGTGTGAAAAACTTTTGTGGTTGTTTAATGGGATGTTAAGAATGACTTTAGCAGAAAGGGAAGTCAGAGTAACTTGGAGTAAACATTTTGAATAGAAGCATTCTAGTTAGAGGGTGGCTATTTTGGTTGATCAGCAGGCAGCTGGCCTTTTTGATTTTATGGCAATGGGGTTCTAACTTAAGGGAACTGGTTATGAAATGGCAAATTTTACAGTGATAGACTGTGGAACTTTTGTTTTTTTGTAGCTGCTGCTATCATGGGTAGGCCATATTCTAATTTGGCAGGAAATATGCCATTGCCACTGACTACTAGTAGATAGCTGACGCTGGACCTAGTCTTCTTGGCATGAAGCTGGAGTTTAGGTTCTGACTGATCCAAATACCAAGATATTTAAATACAGAGGTGTTTAAATTAGGAATTGTCCTTAATTTCTAGTGTTTCAAAGAAGTAAAAAGTCTTGGGTGGATCACAAATATCATAGTTTAGATTGTGTTAGAGGATAAGTTGAAGTTTCTATGAACTGAACCATGTCATAAGGGGTGCAGTATCTTCTTGCTGTTGTACCTGTATGTCTAGGTAATTGTGCTGGGCCTACACATCACCATGACATCTGCATATAAGATTAGAGGGAGATAAGGGCAGAACTAGAGGAAGTTTATAAAAGTTGAAAGATGAATTGGGGCAAAGATTGATCCTTGTGGGACAGTGGTGTGTATTAGCGCTGATGGAGAAACAGAAGCACTTTATTTTACTCTGAAGGTTATCATGGTGAAGAAGTCTTTTAAGCATTCTAAAACTTGTGTACTAATACCTATTTTCATCGTATTAGGGTGTAGAATGGCGTGCTGAAGTAAAGAAAAGTGGTGAGTGAGATCAATGAATACAGCCCCTGTATGTCTGCCATTATCCTTCTTGAACAGCACTTCATCTGCAAAGGTCCATAGACCATTCATTTTGCTCCTACCAGACTAGAATCCATGTTTGTTTTGTGACTCGAGGTGGTATTGTTGTATGTAGTCTGACAGCTGATTGCATATGGTTTTCTCTAGTATTTTCCAAAGAGATGTGGTGGAAGTTAGTATTTTGTATGTTTGGGTAGATTTCCAAATGGCTGGCATGATGTCGTTCATAGGTAGGTGCTAGGCTAGCTGCCCATTTGGGCCATTTTAAGCTTAGCCAATTTCCCTTTCAAAGGTAAAAATCAAATACTGTACCTTGTGTCTATAAGGTAAATACCTTAACAATTACATCAACCACCACCCCCCTAAAGATTATATCACCCCAGATGGGACTTGATCCCATAACCCCTGGCTTAGGAGGCCAGTACCTTATACATTAGGCCACAGGCCCTAATGCTTGTGATTTTGATGCAGAGTTTGTAAATTTGGCAGAGTGGAGTAATTATGAATTCTCTGCAATGGTACAGGAACCAGAAGTTAGATTATTGGACCCTGTGGGTCCACCACAGGTGATTTGGCCTCAAAAATTTTAATCTTTAGAAGGTACTGGCGATACTTTCTCTGTACTGAGTCTCTTACTGTCTCCTCCATGGAGATCTATGTCTGACTTTTCATGGAAGGAAAGATCCCACCCTATCTGACCCCTTGTTCCTTCACAAAATTAATGATACATCAAAAACACGGATAAAGAACTAAACCTTCATTATCAGATAAATAAGACACACTGTCATGAAACATTCATATCCCAAAGTATCCCTCACATGTCAAGTAGCACACTTGCCACTTTCAAGGTTAACCTGGATAACTGGAAGGGCAGCCTCAGATTCTCTCCCGGTCTGTCTTTCCTTGCCCTCCTTGAGGCTAGAGAGGAATTTTGAAAAGGATTTTTTGGCTAGGCTTGAAATTGACTGCAGACTGATTGCTTAGTACTTATATATGAACTTGTAAACCTATGAAGGTGTTAAATATCTTTGAAGTTAATTTGTGTGAAGTAGAAGGGTAGTATTTATTGTGGTAGGGAAGGTGGAGAGCGGTAAGAGACAATGGGTGGGAGACCAATAAGTAGGAGTAACAAAAGGTTACAGAATTCATTGAAAAGGTGAAAGGTTGAAGAGTGGCTGTGTGGACACTGATTGGTGTCCTGGATTGGGTTATTATGTCCAGTAACTAATCTATCTCATAGCAAAATCAATTGGGGGAATGTAATAGTGAGAATTGCTTGGTTGCTATTGATTTATTTCAGTAATGTCTTATGTCCTTTAAGTATTGTTACAAACAGATGTGAAGTGTTTCCCAGTGTTTGCTAATTAGTTTTGTTTCCAGTTTTGCCAGGAAATGTATTTATTTATTTAACATTTGTTTACTGGGAACATCTGACTGGGACAGAGCCCATTTTCAGCAGAGGCCTGGGGAGAAACACTCCAGATACATGTCTTTGAAATGTGGGAGGAAGCCAGAGCACCTGGAGAAAATCCACACAAATACAGGAAGGGCATGCAGACTCCACACAGAAGGCACCCCAGTTGAGAATCGAACTGTTGAACCTCTTGCTGTGAGGTGACATGGGTCTATATTAGAAGATTGAAACACCAAAAGAACAAACGCAATTTAATCAAATGCTAATACCCAAAACCACACAATATCGAACATACGGAAGAGTGATTTTTTTCCCAGGGGAAAAAAATCTCTCCTCCAAAAAAAAAAAATCCAAAGACAAAATAAAGTGGGGGACTTCACCCCCCCACCTCCCTACTTAAATATATCAACTCCGAGATCACACCACAGTGGAGGAAATGGCAAAGTCCTGACAACGGCCCAGCAATTTTTTTCACTGGGAAAAAAAATGCTGTTCTGTACCTTTGATATTCTGTGCATTTGAGTATTAGCATTCGATTAAAGAGTATTCACTTTTTTGGAGTTTCAATCTTCTGATATAGACCCAGTGGCAATGCTAACTGCTGCACCACAGAGTATTAGGAGTTCTTTTAGTTCCAGGAGACATCCTGTTTGTATTTGTTTAAATAGTCTTGTGCTAATGGGAAGTTTATTTTGTAGGTGAAGGATACAGAGGATAAAGTTTTCAGCTGCAATGTTTGGGTTGTTGGAGGGCAAAATGTTTGGCAAGTATTATTTTGTGATTTGGGTCTGAATGTAACATGTTTGGGTGTATTTTATTGAGAGATTTTGGATGCTAACGGTAATGGAACAGTAGTCACTGAAGGTGGTGGCATCTGGCAGAGATCGTAGAGATATAGTTGGGTTAGTTGCTTATTAGTATATCAAGGATTAAATTGTGACATGAGAATCAGGTTAGGTAGGTTTTCTAATACTTTGAATAAGGTCAAAATCTGTTAGAAGTTCTGTGATGATATTTCTTGCCAATCCTAAAAGTTACATTCCATAGAATAAGCAAGAACCTATTTCTCGGAAGTGATGAGATCATGGCATGAATGAGTGTTTGGCATTTATACAGTGAGAATGGAGGAAGGAGAGAGGCTATTTTAACATAAAGAGTTTATTTTTGGAGATTCTTTTACTAGTAACCATTTGGATTGATTGTCAGCTGCAGCATTTACTTGAGAAACAGTAGCAATGTTTAAGTATATTTTGTAGACTAGAAGGGCTCCCCCACCTGGTCTATCACCTAGCCTGGCACTGAATATGTAAAGGCAGGTAGGAAAGAAATGTTAGATACTGAGTAAATCCTTTTAAAGCCAAGATTCTGTAACAACAATTATGTCCAAGCTGTGTGTATTTTGAGGAATAAGCTAATTGGTCTATCTTTTTCCTGATGTTGCTGGCATTAAGCCCTGAGCAGTAGTAGGAATAAGATGTGTGTGAATTTGATCATATTTAGGTAGTGAAATTCGGAGATGAATCAGTGCCAGGGTGAATGTATTCAGGATGAGTTAAGGTATGTGTGGTGGTTTGGTAAGGGAGGTGCTCTTTGTGGAAGACAGAAAACATGCATGAGTACAGAAGGAAGGGAGGAAGGTAATACGGATTGGTTATAGGTTGTGTATGGAGGAAAGTTGTATTTCTTTTTGGTCTAGTGGCATTAAATGCGTACAGGTGTGTGAACAGCAGTAGGACAAGGCTGGTTAAGAAATTTATGTGTAACATTATGGCAGTTAGGTCTATGTAATTATGCAAGAAAATGGGGGGATTATTAAAGTGGAGATGCTAATTGTTATGATTTGCAGTTGATGGTATCTGTTGTGTTGGAGTGGATTGGAAGAATTGTGTGGCGTGCACAGCTATGTAGTTTAGAAGATGAAACTGTGGTAGAAGATATCTTTTAATGTTTTTATTCTCAGAGTGGACAGATGTGTGTGAGATGAAGATAATTTAGCACCTAAATAGTTGTTATTGTGATTGGGGTAGAACTAGTGTAGACTGGAGGCATGAGCAGTGATGTATACAACCCTGTGTGGTGGTGTTGGTGGGGGGGTTGGGTTGGGAGTTGAGCGAAATGGGCTGGAAATCAGTGGTTTGACAGTCTAACATGCAGTTAGTTTGCCTGTTCATCTATGTTATTTTCATATTTGACATTCTTTCATCTAGGCTTTGGTCAGGTTGTGGTTGAGAAGGATTCTCAGATCAGTTCACAAACCCTATACAACTCAAGCCTACCTCATTATGAGGAACGTTCCTCATTCTGAGTTTTAAAATTTCCATATTTCTTGCAGATCCACTTTGTAATAGTCTGTCATGCTTTCAGTGCTAAGAATTTTTTCATCTAATATAGATAGTAAGAAAAATTAAATTATACTAACTCATCAAAAGAACTTAAAAGTAACATATAACCATCTTGTGAGCTTTCTAGTTGAGGTTGCCAGTAAGCTGTTAGCGTGTGTTCCACATTTTGCCCAGTTACTCAATGTTATGAGAGATAGTGTTCCACATTTTGGAGATGGAAGGTTGAGAGCTATGACTTACTGTAGGACTAAAAACTTGAAATTTGTACTGCAAGAAAATTAAATAAAATTAGTATATATCCACTTTACCAAGCTTTACAAAGGCATAGCAAATGTGTTTAAAATAAGAAGATGAAAGTAAAAGTGTGTGGTTATTTACTTCATCTCAGACCTCACAGTGCCTGCTGTTTAGTTATTTGGTTACTACACAGATGAATCTAGAATATATAGGCAAGATGCGGTCTATACATTTGTTGTTCAGTATAATTTATTGCTGGAGCATTATTACTAATTTTGTGGTTATGTTATAAGAGCACATTACAAGACACCAGGAAATACATCTGTTGTTTCTCTGGTCATATAACTTAATCTCTTTCCTACCCTTCTTCCTTCTTCATGCCTTGTATATATACATATATATATATATATATATATATATATATATATATATATATATATATATATATATATATATATATCTATATCTTTATGGGTCTACTTCTGTAGACCAATCGGTGAAACATGAATTTACCAAAAGTTCACATCATTGGAAATTTAACAGGATATGGAGGCATTTGGCCAGCATTAAAGCTAAAAATACTCTGCAGTATGTCAAACCCACCCAGGTAGGGTGCTGCACCCTCCACCCCCCCCCCAAAGTATATATAACTACAGAGAGGAAAGAGGCAAGAAAGGGCAAAAAAATCCATTTTGGCCAAGTGCCTCCATATTATATTAGTAAGTTTCCAGAGGGAGTAAATTCAGTTTTTCCTGATTTCATGATTTCAAATAAATAAAGTGAGTTTTTGGTTTGTTTTGATGAATTTGTGACTACATATGTATATGTATGTGTATATATATATATATATATATATATATATATATATATATATATATATATTATATATATCTTTGTCAGTCACTCTTATTATTTGTTGCAATGTCATTTGCTTTATAGCCTTATAGCCTCTAACCAACTCTAATATATAATATATATTGCATTTTGCATTTTGTCATCCATAATAATGTATATAATGTCATGTATCTGTTGTGTTTACCCTGGGCTAAGACAGAAATAGGTCCAGTAGGATAACTGCTCTACCCTGGTTAAAAAATTCAACATAAATTAAATAAATAAATGACATTACTGAATATTATATTGTCTTACAATAAAGCAGTGTCTGGAATGGGCCCTTGTGGTGCAGTTTATTAACTTGCAATAGTAACATAAATAGATTCTGGCTATAATTTATGGGGATGACTGTGCAATAAAGTGTCTGCTTTCAAACTTGGTTAAACAGCCTTATTTCCATTATGTAAGAGAAGCTGGGAAATAGCTCTTCTCCATTTTAATATCATCTCATGTTAATACACGTAATGTTGTGGGGTGTTGGGGACACAGTCTCTCTCAAGGGAGAGAGTGCAGGAAGGCTTGGACCCCATCAAAAACACTTCAAATTAATGTCCTGTGTGGCTTTTGGTAGGGAACAGTATTTCTGCTGTTACAATACATTTTGATATAATTCAATTTATGTTGATATAAATAACGTCTGTGCTGTACCTCATAGCCAGTTTAAAGTAAAGTTTTAAGAGCAAGTGTCTTCCCTTCCAGACTGCTTCTACCTTCTTTACAGATACTGCTCCAACTCCAGGAATAACGTCTGTGCTGTACTGCATAGCCAGTTTAAACTACAGTATGTTCCAAGCTCATACCACAAATTAGTCTTACTTTGTCTACTGTAAAGGCTACCTGCATACCACTGAGACCCTACCCCCAACACTCATCTCTTTGTTAAAAACTTTGCCTCCTTGTCTTTCTCTGCCATCAATAATTTAGTCACTACCCTAGTGCCATCTCTCTTAGTTAGCTATACTCTTTTGTTTTCTGTTTGTGGTTTACTTTTAACTGTTTACACCAGTTATAGACTCCTGCTGCTCTGCTGCTTCCTACCGATCCAAAGGATCTGGCAGCACCTCTCGCTAAGCTAACAGTCCAATGCTCAAGCCACTAGCCAGTTACCTTCAAACTGCTGCTTAGAGGCTGTAATGGACTGCAACTTTTAAAATCCCAGCTAAAGGCATAAAAATAACACAAACATTTGGCAAAACTGCTACATACACTGATAGTTTTTTTGCTCACCTCTTCTGGGGCTCTACCCACTCCATTTGCCCTGTGGGCTCAGTCCGCTCCCCTATCCTTCCCCCAATTCCTACACACCCCCACTATCTATACATTTATTTATCCCCAACTCCTCCTGCATCTCCTACCATCCAATTACACTACACCCACCCATCACACATTCTACTCTTAAACTCCCCACCCAACCTAAACAATGCCCCCACCACATCATATATACTAAACATAGCAGGCCTGCTAATCTCCCTCACTTGTCTTACTTATCTTAGATAATTCCCTAACCCCTCCCATACCGCACCTTCACATGACACAACCACTTTCCAACATACTTCTACACGACCCTTCACCTCCATAACACATAAACTCTACTGTCCTAACCCAACCCTAATATTCAAACACAAAATAATACCTACCTCAGCATCACATAACACACCCCTCCAACCTCATACCAACAAATCCACTCCTTACCACCACTCAAACTCTCCACCCCCATTAAATAACCTTCTATTCGCTCTCCACCGAATTTCCCTCTCGCTCTCCGGTGACATCCATTCCAGCCCTGGGCCCACTACCACCACCTAAACCACTAATTCCCCTCTCACACACTCTCAACCTCCCAAATCTATTCACCTGTCTACATTCAATGCCCAATGCCTTTGAAATAAAATCCCTATCCTCCATGCCTGACTTTTCCACAACCACCCTGACATAGTAGCCATTTCAGCGACCTGGCTTAAACCCTTCATAAAAGACAATGAAATTCTTCCACCAGGCTACCAAGTGATTCACAATGATAGACTTAACAAGAAAGGTGGAGGTGTAACCATAATCTACTCCTCCTCCTATACCATTACCCCATGCAGCAACCACATCCCAAACTTTGCCAATGCTGAAATAACTATAGCACTACTAAAAATCAGTAATCACAAGTCCATATGCATAGCCACCCTCTATATACCCCCAGGCAATAATATCCCAATGCTAGAAGATATCCTCTCCTGGTTTTCCTCTAACATTAAAAATGAAACCTATATCCTAGGTGACATGAATATCAACTGGGCCACTATAAACTCTCAAGTCCCATCTCACATAGTCAACCTCTTCAATTTCACCCAACTAATAAAGTCTCTTACCAGGCCAAACAAATATGGGGCCTCTGGCACCATCATTGACTGGATCCTAACATCCCATCCCAACCTTATCACAAATGCAGGAATCCTCCCAGACCCTCTCAGCGACCACCTGTCAGCCTTCTCCGGCCATCACTCCTCTCCTCTTCAAAGCAACATCACTACATTCAAACTCATAACTTCTCCTACTTCAACCCTCAAACTTTCTCTGAATGCCTAAAACTTACTGACTAGACCCCCCCCAAGAAACCTGCCCCTTGACAATGCCATCACCTACTTCAATGAAACTTTTTTAAACCTACTCAACAACCATGCTCCTCTAAGAATTAAATGTGTCAAGACTAAAGCCTCTCCCTGGCTATCACAAGAAACTAAACTAACCATGCTCCAAAGAGACAAAAAATGGAAGCAATACCAAAGAAACAAACAACCTAACCCCCTACTTGAATTCAAGCAACTCCGCAACTCTGTAAAAAACTAATAACTAGAGAATGCAAAGCATACTACTCCAAACTTTAATCCGAACACTCAACCAACCCTAGAAAATTCTGGAACACTACCTCCTCCCTCCTCCACCCAGGAAATAAAGATAACCCTGTCCCAACCCCAATCTCACTGATCTTGAAACTGCCACCCTTGTCAACTCATTCTTTGTGAATTGTATAGCTAAATTGTCCTTCCTTCACCTTCCTCCACCTTCAACCTAAAACCCATCCCCACAAGTACAATAAAAAATCTTCTCCTCCAACTTAAACCTTGCCACAACACACCTGATAATCTACCATCAGCCTTCCTGAAAATATCTGCTGATAGCATTGCCTTTCCCATTTCCATCTTAATAAACAGATCCATACAAAAATCCTATGTCCCTTCTATCTGGCGACATGCATACACCATCCCACTCCATAAGGGAGGTGAAAACAACGACACCACCAATTTCAGGCCTATTGCCATCCTTTCCCCACTCTATAAAATCCTGGAAAAATGTATCCATTCAAAAATTATGCCATACCTAACACACAATAACCTTCTCAACCCCACTCAACACTGCTTCTCTTCTGGCCATAGTACTATGACTGCCCTCCTTTCCTTTCTCGAGACCATTAACCAAGCACATGACTGTGGCAAATTCATATCTACCCTGTTCCTGGACCTATCCAAAGCTTTTGACACCATCTCCAACCCCTTACTCCTATCTTAACACCCCTGTCTCAACTTCTCTCCTTCTACCATAGCCTGATTCTCTAAGCTACCTCTACGAATGACAACAAGCAGTAAAATGGAAGTCCTCAACCTCTCCCTTCCTACACACCCCACCAATGTGCCCCAAGTTTCTATTCTAGGCCCTTTGCTCTTCAATATATTTATCAGTAACTATCACCACACCTTCCCTGATTCCTGACTAATCCAGTATGCTGATGCGTCAACAATCTTCTGCTAAGCATAGTCCCCCTTCCAACCTACTTCTAAAAACCCAATCAGAATTCTCTAAAACTTAAACCTGGATACAAAACAATCACCTGGCCCTAACTGCAAATAAAACTAAACTGATGAACTTTTCTCCATCTAGAAACTCCCCTATCGACAAAAACGCCTTCTCTATACTCAGTCAGAATAACGTCCACATCAAAATTGTATCACTTACTAAACTGCTCAGTGATATCCTTGATGAATATCTAAAATTCGACACCCATATCCAAACTATCATCAAAAAAACACCAAACACGAAAAACTAAGACTCCTGACACAACTGCTACCTCACCCCCTTCCACCAGAAAAACACTAGACTCCTCCTACCTTCTCCCCTCTCTCATGTACGGCACTCCTCTGCTAACCAACTTGGCCTACAATCCAAACTAGAATCCTGCTACAATAAAATAAGCAAATTTGCCACCAATTCAAAAAAACTCATCCCACCAATGCCACTCTCTCCATACTCTGCAATGGCTCGAACTACCTAATTACCTGAACCTCCTCAAATTCCCCACTGCCCACAAGCTCATCTTCAGACCTTCCAGCCGCTACTCTCTTGTTACTGCCTTAACCCCCTTATATTCCTAACCACACACTCAGATCAGAAAACCAAAACCTCCTACAAATCTACAAACCCTCACGACACCCTGGCCACCTCCTGCTATCTTACTCCATATCTAAACTATGGAACTCTCTCCCTCCCTTTTTAGTACTCCAAACCACATCAAATTCAAATCTCTCTTGTTTCCCCACCTATCTTCAAAATGGACATGCCCATACCACTCTCCAACATAACTTCTCCGTCTAACTACTCTCGTCTCCATACCCTGCTACACCTAACTTCTTATACCATCACTTTGTCTACTACCATACTCCATTAAACCAATACTGGACAGCAGTCTGTTGCACCTTGGCTAACCTTGTTAGATTTTCTTATATCAGTAAATGTATCTAACTTTGTGCATATAAAATTTCCAACAATGTACTATTATTTGTATTTGTTTGCATGATTGCATTATACCTCATATGTATTATGTTGTATTCTCAGCCTGATTTAGATGATTATATTGCTTTGTGTATGCTTGTAATTGTTCATTGGAGCTTTCCTCCCTGGGCCTCCAATGAAAATGGGCTCTTCTTGGCCCAGTGGACTTCCCCGGTCATCAAACTGAAATAATAAATAAATGAATAAATAAATAAATGAATAAATAAATAAATAAATAAATACTCTATGCATATTAACTTCTTTTGCCTAAAATGGATCCATGTGTGTGCAAGCTTGTCTGTGTGTGTTTGTGTGTGTGTGTGTGTGTGTGTGTGTGTGTGTGTGTGTGTGTGTGTGTGTGTGTGTGTGTGTGTGTGTGTGTGTGTGTGTGTGTGTGTGTGTGTCTGTGTGTGTGTCTGTGTGTGTGTGTAAGCATGTGTGTGTGTGTGTGTGTGTATGTGTGTGTGTGTGTGTGTCTGTGTGTGTGTGTGTATCTGTGTGTGTTGTGTGTATACACTTGTGCCAACAAGAAGTAGACATAGATCTGACAGCATTAGTGGTAAAAAATGTGATTCAGAGATATATTAATGAGCCAATAATTAGGTCTCACTCATTGTGGCATTAGCAGTCTCTCAATCTACCTGCAGTAAACATGCTACGTGATTATTTTTGAATTCCAGCCTTGGTTTATGCAGTTTTTATTTTCTGTTTCATATTTATTCTACTGTCTCAGCTGTACATTATGTGTTGTGGAAAAAAATCTCACTGCTTATTGTTAGAAAAAGGCTGCTTCATAATCAAAATTGAGTTCACAAATGAGAGATGAACAGTGAACACTGTAGTATTTTGCTCCAGATGGGGTCTGATTAATATTGTTAATAAGTAAAAGTTATGTAATTAGCAATACTTTGATGAAGTCCATTATTTACATTTGGATGAAAACATATCTATTTTAATAAGCTTCCATACTTTTTGCTTTAGAGTGTCTGCAGTTTGTGCAGTTTGAGACTTTATTTTCCACAGTTTAGATTTTTTGGGTAAGTAATAATAATGCACATCTGGGTGTATAAGTCCAATCTCATTAACTGCAGGATTAATGAAGTCAGATTTAGACAACTCATCATTCCAAATGCTCCTAGATTAGTAAACCCCTCCCCTTTACCAATAATGTTCTGAAAGAAATCCTTTCTCTCTAGGTGTTTGGCAAGTTATGAATAGGAGACAAATCATAAAACACAAAGTATAAACCACAACAATAACGAAGGAGGAAGGCAAGGCGTATACAACTGAGGATGATCCTGCTCATTCTGATCTATTATTATGGTAAGCAAATCATTTTTACATCTACTTTGAGGAGGTCCATATTTTGTAACTGTAGAATACAGTCCCCATATACATCTTCCAAGGCAGCCTCCCCATGGGAATATACCAATGATTGCTTTGGCCCCCCAAAAAGTCCTGGATGAATGGATCACATCCAGCTTGTAGTGTCTTGTATAAGTATGCAGGGAAGACAAAATATGTTCCAATGCAACATCCAAGGCTGCATTATGAAAATAAGGTCACTCTTCAACTGGAATGGAACTAGGAGAAGAGGACAAAGGCTTCTTTTATTTTTCTTAACATAATTTGAAACAATCAGTTAAGAACTTACATTAATCTTTGAAATGTTAAAATGTTCTCTGATAGAGGGAGCTAAGAACAGTGGAAAGCCTTTCTTTGGTAATTTTAGCTCAGTCCATGCAGAGCCAACATTTTTTGTGAATATTCATATAGAACAATATTCTCCTTTACTTGAGAAATTATGAAGACCAGCAGAAGAAGTGAGAGTTTTAATTTAGATTCACTGGCACCCTTTGGCATAAAAGAAGGGTTTGAGTGCATAGAAACTATATTAGTGATGCACCAACTAAGGATATTGAAACAAGGCCTTGACTCATAAAGCATACATACACCTCTTAAAATAATGCTAGGATATCAAAACATGCCAGACATATGTAGGAAACATGATTAGGCTTGAAAAGACCCCCCCCGGTGCCATTTTCTGAAGCATTGCTAGAAAAAGACCTCCTGGGGTCAATACCCTAGTAATCACCTATAAATTCTTCTAGATGATGTAACTCCAACAAGAAAAATGGATTTCCCCAAGGCAAAACCATTAACTTTGGTGTAGAAGCTGGTTCAAATTACAACAGAGTATGTATTTATAGTATAAAACATAAATGCAGCAGAGAGGAAGAGAGACAGAATCTTTGACAGGGAATTTTATAGGAAAAATACATCACATACTTTCAGAGAGGCTAAAGATATAGAATTCCAGCCTTGATGAACATTAGAAGTATCAGCAAGGTTACTTTAACTAAAAAATAACTAAGCCCTGTGTCAAAAATGTCAGACATTTAGTCTAAGACAGATAGTGTAGGAGCAGTTTAAATGGAAAATTATTCCCATTTGCCTTTGAAAGTCTTCCTGATATTAAGTTTTTGTGCAGATGAGAAAATATGGACAACTGTAGAAGGGCAACTAGGGTCTCTGGCTACTACTGCAAATGGAGAAGAAACAGTTAATTGTAGGACATGAAGATACTGATATGAGTTATGGGACATTATGGCACTGACAGATCAAAGATACAGAAGCTTCTACAACATTTGTGGCTTGTGCAGGAAGAGCCACAATTGTCAAAACCATAATGGGGTTGTTAGAATTATTATAGACTTGTGCTGCTTGGCTTTTTGAATGAACTTCATAATCAGAGAAAATGGAAGAAGAGCATAGAGAAGTCATATGAGGTTTTTCTGGATGACATGATTAATTCATTTTCATTTCATTTTATTTATTTATGTATTAATTAATTAATTAATTAATTAATTAATTAATTAATTAATTAATTAATTAATTCATCATCTGTTTAACTGTGTAAGGGATCAGGTCCATCAGACTCTTTTTTACTCACAACTCAAGCCATTTGGCAGAGAGATTGAGAGAGAGAGAATTTGCAAACATATACTGTACATACGAATATTTATTTATCTTTTCTATTTTCCTCCCTTGTTTAACAGGGTAATGTAGTGATCACAACTGACCATTTTCAGGAACAATCTGGATGCTGTGCAAAAAATCTGTACAGCTGAGGGGTATGTTTGGTGAAAGTGTACACAGAAGACCAGGTAGAAGCTTCTGGGATGGTTCTGAAATCTACCACCTTGTAAAAAGCCACAGAATATGCTAATTCGCTTTTCAAGTGAGCCCTTGGAAAAGAGAGCAAAAAAAGGAAATAGACTTAGAAATCCAGCTTGCAATCATTTGTTTGGATACTATCTGTCCCACCTTAGAGTCAATGAAGGAGACAAATAGTTTGTCTTACTTATGAATAGACTTAGTCTTGTCCAGATAGAATCTTAGCTGTCTGTGCACATCTAGGGAGTGAAGAAGTCTTTCACCCATGTTCTGTGGATTTGGAAAAAAAAATAGGCATATTGATGGCCTGGTTGAAGGACATAGCATTTAGAACTTTTGCATGAAAGAGGGGTTGACCATCAAGGACACTCTATTCATACAGGAAATAAGAAAGGGAGGAACAGATGTGAGTGCCTCCAGCTCTGAGACTTTTCTAGTAGAAGTGACAGGCAGCAACAAAATAGTTTTCCAGGTGCAGAATTTGAGAGTAGATATGGCTGGCTCAAAGAGAGACAGTGTGAGCTTTTCCAGCACAAGAATGAGATCCCAGGGAAGCACAGGTTTTCTCAGAGTGTTTAAATGCAGAACATGTGTGACACTGCCAGACCAGTTATCTGGAATTTTGTAAATAATCAGGTCATTTGTGAATAATAATGGGATTCATATGCTTGTCTTACAAATGTAAGAGAATTATATGTTATGTGTATATTAAACTACTGGTGCAGAAGTGTGTGTTGAACTCTATGTTATGTACTGAGTTTCAAGAATGTAACCACAGTGTACCCTACTGGAAAATAACAGAAATGTATATAAACTATATACCTGTGCAAATGCATGTTTTAATAGTAGAAGTTGGAACATACAGAGTTAACTTGCAAGGCTTCAAGAAAATAGGTCGGAATCAGAGTGTTTTAGGATTGTGTTTATCTTTGAGTTTCACTGAAGGAGACAGGGTGTCTAGAACTAGAAGTTTCTTTCTAACGTCTTGAAACAGAAATAATTACTATGTTTAAAAAGTAAAGTGTTTTTATTGCTCTGTGACTTCCTAGCAGCTGCACATCTGAGAGATAGGGATTTTTCACAGAGGAATGTTAAATTTTAAGTTTCTGTTAGTCTGGGAACTGAAGGCAGGTGACAAGGAGTGATGTCATCCAGATGACCCAGCAGTAATATTTGATAGTAACTTAAGAATTCTCTCAGAGAAAGTCTGTGCATTTTGTATTTGTCTTTGGACCTGGAAGCATCCTCTCATCAGCAAGTGCCTTGCTAATAGTAAGTAACCAGGGTATAGTAATCTCTCTTAGATATAGATAGAAATATAGTAAAGATTAGTTTAGATGTTTTCTGTATTTATTTTAGACTGTCCTGCAATGTTGTTTTAAAATATTTCCTGTGATTCTGAACTCTGTAGTTACTGTGCTTGTTTGAGTATTGCCTTTTTTATTATTAATTATTAAATATATTTAAAGCTTTTAATTGTGGCTGGTTTGTTTAAGGATGTTTAAGCTCTTAGAGTACTTGCATATGTATTTGGTGACACTGTACATGCCACTTCAATAGCCTTGCAAGTCTTGGTCACACTTACCATTTGGATAATAGTAACATTACAAAGTAGAATTGGTCACCCTTTGGGAAGGGCCTTAAAGTAGCTGATAAGGGTTTCTGGTGGTGG
This sequence comes from Protopterus annectens, assembly GCF_019279795.1. Lineage (NCBI taxonomy): Eukaryota > Metazoa > Chordata > Ceratodontiformes > Protopteridae > Protopterus > Protopterus annectens. Next base: position 957,772,869 of record NC_056745.1, read on the forward strand.
TTATAATTACCTTATGGTCTGGGCAGAAGAGGGCATAGCTAGTGAACCTGTACCAGTCTTTTCCAGTTGTGTGTTTGTATGTAAATCAAATCTCAAGGTGTGTGTGTGTGTGTGTGTGTGTGTGTGTGTGTGTGTGTGTGTGTGTGTGTGTGTGTGTGTGTGTGTGTGTGTGTGTGTGTGTGTGTGTGTGTGTGTGTGTGTGTGTGTGTGTGTGTTTGTGTGTGTGTGTGTGTGTGTGTGTGTGTGTGTGTGTGTGTCAGCAACTTGGGCAGGGACATAAATCACTGGTTAGACAGAGAGAGTGTTGGGAGTACTTGGCTTCAAACCCTGGGTAAGAACTCAACTCTATAGCTGTGCCACTGGGGAGTCTTACTGGGGATCTGGAGAGAGAGAGGGAGAAACCAGCCCCAGACTGACTGTGATCTCTGTGTGCTCTTAAAGGAAATTGTACTTTACTGTGTGTGTACTTGTCATCCTCACAATGTGTACGTCCCTCACTGGTGCTAGTGGTGAGGATTGAGGCTCCCTGATTACTGGGCCAGTGCAGGGGTATCACGTATTAATTGTTTGGCAGTGGTGGGATAGCCACATCACATATTAATTGGTTGATTGTGGTGAGATAGCTGCATCATATATTAATTGGCTTGTAGTGGTATGGATATTGATTTCCTGTAGCCTGTGTACAGTGGTCACTGAAGGTGTTTGTACTCTCAGTCAGCCGCACAGTGAATATTCAGAGTTCATATCACAATTGATTTATATTTTTTGTTAGCTTAGTTAGTCAGGGAGAGCAGGCAAGCATGTCAGCAGTGGAGACTGGCAAGCTGACAAGGAGCCTGTTAGCTGAGATGTGCCAGGCTAAAGGACTGGTGCATGCCAATCTGGCTAAAGCAGACACCGCTGCATCACAGAATAGCAACCAGGAGGACAATCAGACTGGCAATGGAGGTGTACAACTCTCAGAAAATGGACAGCTCAACTTTCCACAGAGGACTTAATAATCCATCTGGAGTTAATGAGACTTGAGTTGGAGGCCAAGCATTTGGAAATAGAAGCAGCAGAGAGACTGAGTCATCTGGATGCTGAGGAAGATGAGAAACTGTGATGTCTGCAGGCTGAGGAGAATGAGAGGCAGATGCAACATGAAAAGGAGATGCTGACTCTTTGCCAGAGTCATGGAGGTAATGGGGAAGGGAGTAACTGAACTCCAGAAGCAACAAACGTCAGTAAATTTCTTCCACAGTTTACAGAGGGGGATAATTTTCATAGTTTCATTCATATGTTTGAGAGGGTATGTAAACAGTATAATGTTGATCAAGGGCTTTCGGTATGGTTCCTGACCCCCCTTACTCTATGGTAAAGCTGTAACTGCTATCTCCAAATTGTCTGATACTGATTGTTTAAATTATAGGTTTACTATCATATTTTCGAAGCAAACTCAGTTGACTGCTCTTTTGTCAAACACGGAAATTCAAAAACGGTAATGTCGAACACCAAAAGCCAACCTAGGAACGGTTTTAACATGGGGTTGAGATAGGTGTTCACTGTTATTGCCGAACTACAAACCTCTCCCATATCTCGACCCATGTTAAAACCTGTTCCTAGGTTGGCTTTTGGTGTTTGACATTACCGTTTTCGAATTTCTGTGTTCGACAAAAGGGCAATCGGCTGTGTTTGCTTCGAAAATATGATAGTAAACCAAATTATAATGTTGTAAAGAACTGTTTGCTAGAATGTTTTAAGTTAACATCTGAAGCTTGTAGAAAAAAGGTTCATGAGCATAAACGCAAGGCAGATAAAAGTGTGTGTGAATATGTTGCTGAACTAAGCACTTATTTTCATAGGTGGGTGAGTGGATGTCAGGTCACCACTTTTGAAGGGCTGGAAGACCTGTTGGTGAGGGAACACACCCTTAGCACTTTGCCTGAGGATATGAGAATCTGGTTAGCGTATAGACAATGCAATGCTGTGGATGAGTTGGGGAAGAAGCGAGACCTCTACTTAGCAAGTAGGGCATCACTGCACAGGAAAGGGACACCCAGTGCTGCTCATGGGTCTAAGAAACCCGATGATGGGCACTCCAGACTGCCCCAGTAGAGTCCTCCAGTAGCAGTGGAAGCCACCAGTCCAAGGTACAAGTCCAGGACTAAGAGTTAAATGTTTTAAATGCAACCAGTGGGGTCATGTAGCATATAGATGTCCACAGATGCAAGGTGGGGAACAAAAGGTGGGAGAGTCAGTAAGTGGGAATGAAAAAATGCAAGAAGTAAGTTGTCTCGAGACAACAAGGGTACCAAACTACCACAAGAGGTTATATCCTATCTTAGTGAATGGGAAAGAGGCCATGGCTAAGAGAGACCCAACCTCTGACCTAACATTGTGAAGCCTGAAATGGTTACAGAGGAGCACTACTTGCTTGGGCAGTCTACTCCAGTCAGAGCTTTAGGAGGGACCCCATTACAAATACCTTTGGCTAGGGTTCACCTTACTGGGAGGGTGGAAAAGGAAGCAAGCAAATAGGTGTGTTTGAGGAGATCCCTGCAGATGTCCTGACAGGGAATGATTTTGATAGTGCAGTACCCTGTGTTCATGCAGTTACACGCAGTCAGGCTTGGAGACAAGCGTGTGATTCTGGTAGCGTGTGGGAGACCCAGACAGACTGCACACTTGCAGCCAGGACTGATGAGGTGGTTACTTTAGGAAGGGAGCTACTCTGTAGCAGTGAGACTGACATTGAGCCACAGCTGCTTGCGGGTACTGATGTTCCCTTGGACAGAGTAACTGCAAGAGCAGAGCTGAGTAGTAGTACTCAGGCTGACAGTGAGGCACCGCTGTCAGAGGATGTCAGACTTCCTGGAGAAGGGGAGCTGGGAAGGGTTACAAGGAGAGAGTTGAGACAGGCTCAGCTCTCAGACCCTAAATTACAAGACCTGAGGGAGATAGCTAGTGAGGCACCTGATTCTCAAGGGAAGGCGAATCTGTATACTGGGACAAAGGATTACTGTATAGAGAGTGGACTCCTGAGGGAGGGCTAGAGGATGAGAGAATACAGCAGTTGGTAGTGCCCAGAGCCTACCATCTGGCACTTCTAGTCATAGCCCATGATATTCCCTTTGCAGGTCATATGGGCATAAAATGTACAGACACATATGTAGAACTTCTATTGGCCTGGAATTTTCAGAGATGTACCAGGGTACTACAGGACCTGTGTGCAGTGCCAAAAGGTAGGCAAGCCAGGAGACATGGTGAAAGCTCCTTTGATGCCTTTGCCTGTGATTGAGGAGCCATTTCAGAGGGTAGCTATGGATATTGTGGGGCATCTGAGTTCCCCAAGTTCCACAGGGACAAAGTATATCCTAGTGGTAGTAGATAATGCTACCAGATACCCTGAGGCAGTGGCTTTGTCCTCCATTGAGGCAGAAAATGTGGCAAATGCTTTGTTAGAGATTTTCAGCAGAGTAGGTTTCCCAAAAGAAATACTGACTGACAGAGGTGCCAATTTCATGTCAGACCTGCTGGCTTGTCTGTGGAAGTACTGTGGGGTGAATCACCTAAATACCACCCTCTACCATCCCCAGGCTAATGGTCTTGTTGAGAGATTAAACTCTACACTCAAAATAATGCTACAGGCATTTGCAGACCAGTTTAGGAGGGAGTGGAACAAATATTTACCCCATCTATTGTTTACTTACAGAGAGGTGCCCCAGGAATCCACAGGTTTTTCACCCTTTGAGTTGTATGGGCATAGGGTGAGGGGACCTCTAGATTTGATTTGAGATGAGTGGGAGGGTGAGTGTGAATCCCACAAGGAGTCTGTTGTGGCATATGTCCTGAACCTCAGGAAAAGGCTCAGGGAACTCATGGTCTTGGCCCAGGAGAACCTAGCAGAAGCACAACAGCAGAAGAAGGTCTGATATGACTGAAAGGAGGGCTTTGATGGACAAGTAACCCAGACCATTTTTCATGAGCTAACACAAACAGGAGAAGATAAGAGGAACCTCTGATTTTATAGGGTTCTAATTCTTTGCTTGACACCATACTGAAAATCTCTTACATATTTTCTGTGTAGGATTTTCTGATGGTTGATATCTTTGCCTTCTGGAGACCCAAAAGCATGTCCTGAGAAATTGGTGTCTGAAAATGATTAGAATCCTATAATCCATAGGCTTAGATTAAAAGGTGATAGGTTAGGGTGAAACAAAGAGCCCTTCTCTCATGTGATCACTTTGAGAGGTAGCTTGTGGTAATCGCTCCTGGCTATGTGATAGACAAGGGGGAACTAATGTTGCCTTGGCCAAAAGAAAGTCACCAGCATTTTATTTTCTTTCTGGATCTTTAGTGGAGCTTTTGGTAGCAGTGAAAGTGGAGGGAAGGCATAAAGAAACTTCCATGTCCACTGGAAGGATAATGCATCTCTCCTTCAAGATAAGGAGGAAGGAGTCCTGGTGTAAAAATCTGGAGCTGTTTCTTGCTCAGTAAGAGAAATTAGTCTATCTGTGGTATTCCCCACCTATGCACTATGTATAGGAAGACCTGTTTGTTGAGCATCTATTGGTGTGGGGTCTTTAATGGACCTGCTGAGACAGCCGATCAGGACATTGTCCCGGGATGAGATGTAAACTGCTTGAAGGGACAGGCCTGCCTTGTTTGCTAGGTCCATTGCAATCTGAGACAACCTGCAAAACTGGTATGACCTGTTTCCTACTTGTTTGTTTCTGTACCACATGACTGTTGTGTTGTCTGTGAATACTCCTAGAGGTCCTGTTTTACAGAGGTGGGTGAAGATTTGTAGTGTCTGAATGATGGCCACCTTTTTCAGGCTGATTTGGTCTTTCTTGAGGTTGGACGGCCAACAGCTCTGTACCCTGTGGATTTCTGTCTATGTCCCCAAAGCCTTATCTGTGGTGTCTGTGTACAGAGCTTGACTTGGATCCTGTAGCATGAAAAGCAGGTCTGGATTGAGTTTCACCTTTGTCATATACCATAGGATCTCCTTTGTGAGAGAAGGCATGAGAGGAGTTGTGTGCCCAGGGTTTGAGAGTGTTGGGACCATACATTTTAAAGATACCACTAAATTTTCCTCATGTGTAGCCTGGCTAAAGGAAACAATGGCATGGTTGCTATCCTGAATCCTGGTGCTCTTAGTAACTCCTAGGCTGGACATGCTTTGAGGGAGGTTAGGTACTGGAAGTAAGTTGTGAAGATCTGTACCTTTTCCTGGGGCAGGAAGGTCTGCATGTTTTTTGTGTCTAGTCTGCAACCAAAGAAGACTAGGTCTTGGTTGGTGCAAAGGGAAGATTTTCTGAAAATGACAGTGAATCCTAGTTGTCATAGAAGGGTGTGAGTGAACTTGAGAAGCTGCAGTAAGACTAGAGGCTAAGAGACCCAGATTAGATGATCATCTAGGTAGGGGAAGAGTTCTATTCCTTGAGTCCTGCAAAACGTTATAACTGGGGCTGGGCACTTTGTGAAGACTTTGGGAGATGTAGAAGACTGGAAAGGCAAAGCAGTATTTCCTGCAAGAAGAGTATATGAGGATATGCAGGTATGCATACTTCAAATTCAAAGATTTTAGAAAGGTCTGCAGAAAGATAAAGGGGAAAGGGTCTGAAGAGACAACATTTTGAAAAACTGGTACCTTGAGGAAGGTGGTTAACTGGGAGATATCCAGTATGATTCTCCATTGTCCTAACTTTCTTGGTACCAGAAATGATCTGAACTAAAATCCTAGTCCCATAAGCTGAGTAGGAACTGGTTCTATGTTTCTGTGTTTTTCAAAGGATGACAGGGAAAACTTTAAATGGTTGTGGAGTGGAGGTGGAATGTCTTTTAAGGAAGGTAGTTCTTTCCAGGATATAGTGTAAACATTTTTGATGATGGTGAGTATCTGTGTGTCTGTGGTAGTAACCTTTTCCCAATTTGGAATGGAAAGGATGATTCTTTTTGAAATGGGAAGGGTAAGTCCAAGGGGGAGGGTGTTGAGGATATAGTTACAGAGATTTATCTGTGAAGGGAGGCCTTCCAAATCTGGGGTAACTTTCATTTTTTTTCTGGAAATCTTTATCTGGGTGCCTTCTTGAATTTCTGAAAAGGCCTGTCTTCCTTTCTAACAAAGAAAAAGTGCTTAGCCAGATAATTCCTTTGATATTTGAGCACAGAAGTAAGAAGGGTCTGTCTGCAGTTATTAATAATATTACTTTGCTCCTGCAACGCTTTGAATAAGCTAGCTGCCTATGGTCCAAACAAAAGGTCCCTGTCTAAGGGGGAGTCTAGCAGTTTAGCCTTGAAATCTTCTCACAGGGGCTATTAACACAACCAGGTGTATCTCTGAATGATTGAACAATTAGCAGCTGCTCTGGAAGAGGCTTCAGCAGCATCATAACTGCATTTTATCCTATGCCTAGCCACATGAGTAGCCTGATTTACCAAGAACAAAATGTGTTGCTTGGAGTATATTCCAGACATATCAGCCACAGCCTTGTTCACATTGCAAAGTATAGGTAACAGGTATCATCAGGGCCTAATTATTAATGGCCCTGAAGGCCAGAGTAGAAGAATTATAAACCTTTTTTTCTCCCCTAGCCTTGCTTTCCTTGTCTGATGGTAGGGCATTAGCATTTGGCAGTAGCATAGATGGTTTGTCTGAGGCTAAGGAAACAGTTGAAGAGTTAGCAACAGGATTGTTAAAAAGGAGCATAAGAGAATTTTGAAACTTGTAGAATCATTCTGGCATTTTGGGAGCTGGAGGCAGTGGGTTAGAAGCTGTGGACTTGGATGTGAAGGCATCCTCCAGGACTGGATGGATAGGAGAAGAGGCTGGAGTGTCCAACTATAATATGGGTTCATAGGTGTGTACTTGGCTAATGGCCCTGGAGCCTAGCAAGCCTAGCCCATAGAAGTGCCCTGGCATTGTGCCACCCGACATTAGTTCCCAGTGCCTCTAGCAAGTAGAGCCACTGGAGTGATCTCCATGGTTAATTTTCTATTAACCATCTACTCATCAAGATTTCTCTTGAAGAGGGACAGCGAGGTGCCCTGGTTGACATGTATGGGAAGTCTATTCCAGATCATGGGCAGTCTCTGGGTAAGGAACCTGTCCCTCCAGCATGTTCTGTTGATTGTGGTAATGAAGTGTGGTCTGGAGGGATTGGGATTTCTTTAGATGTAGCATTTCTAAAAGTGCTGGGTCAGACATGGCTTTGTAACTCAAGAAGAGATCGCCTCTAAGTAGCCGATATGAGACAGAGAATAGCTGGAGTGTTTTGAGTCTGTCCATGTAGGATATGTGCTTAATGCCTAAGATCCTCTTTGTGAGGTACTTCTGTGGCCTCTCCAGCTGTTGCAAGTGTCTAGTGAGGTACATGTCAAATGGAGAATTATACTCAATGATTGGTCTAATGAGTAGAGAGAGAGAGAGAGACGATGACGTCTTTCTTCCTGGATGCAAAACCCTTGCTAATGAGATGTGCCACATAGAAGGACTTTCTGACCATAGTGGCAATGTGGTGGTCAAAGGAGAGGTTGCTATCAACCTGCATCCTCAGATTTCTTATAACTCCTTCAGTGTTCAGTGGGCTCTCATCAATGTGGTAATTAGTGGCAACTGAGTTTTTAGCAAAGGGGATGATGACGCATTTTTTGGCATTAAGGTTAAGGCCATGATTTCAACACCAGTCATTGGTCTCAGTGAGGCCTTTCTGTAGGATGTCTGCATCACATGAGGAGTTAATAATGGCTCCGAGCTTGCAGTTGTCTGAGAACTTGGTCAGCCAGAGTTCCTTTGTGTTGACCTGGATTTCTGAGAAGTAGATGTTGAACAGGAGAGGACCCAGGACCAATCCCTGAGGGACTCCACTCATGACTGGTGGGCAGTCTGACTTGGAATTCACTACTTTCACACTGTGTGTTCTATCCGTGAGCCAATTTGCAACCCACCTAGTGATATAGGGGTTGATGCCTAGTGTGGTGAGTTTATCAATAATTCCTGAGTGAGGAATGGTATCAAAGGCCTTGGCCAGATCGAGGTAGGCTGTATGCACTGCCTTACCTAAATCTACAGCCCTGGTGACTGACTCAAAGAAGTCAACCAGGTTGAGCAGGCGTGATCTCCCTTTCACAAAGCCAAATTACGTGGGGTCTAGAATTTGGAGACTTCCTATATCTTTGTTAGTCATGTCCATGATGATGCACTCCATAGCTTTACATATCAGACTTGTCAGGCTAACGAGGTGATAATTCCCAGGGTCTGTAGTTGCTCCCCCTTTATGGAGAGGGATGACTGTAGCAGTCCGCCATTCAGTGGGGACAAAGCATGAGGTGAGGCTGTGACTGAACAGGGCACACAGATGTGGTGCCACTTCACTTTGTAGTTCATGTAGAACACAGCCAGGGATATTATCGGGTCCGATGGAAGCTGTATTCTTGGCCTTGGACAATGCAGCTTTAACCTGTGCTGCAGTAATGCTGGGTGCCTGGCATTCTTCTGATATTGTGATTGGTCCTTTTGGGGGGGGGGGGTAAAGTTGGTACTGAATCTGTCGGCCAGTATGTTAGCAATATATGTTGGCTCAGTATAGGAGGTACCATTGTGCAGCAACTCAGAGCAAGTCTGGGTATTGCCGTGAAGGTTCTTGATATAACTATAGAAGGCTTTCTGATTGTTTTTAGTGTCTGCTGCAATTCTGCCTTCATAGCTGGCTTTGGAGGATTTGTTGAGGGATTTCAACTTGAGGCTAATAAAGGAGTTTTTCCAGTCTTCAGACTTCACCTTTTTCTATAACAGTCCTTCTGTTGTAGAGTTTATTAATGGCAGGGTACCACCAGATTGGCTTCCTTTTTTAGGAGGAGAGGATTTTGGTTCTGTTGGGTATCGTTAGTTCCATGCATTTATGTACATGTTCGTACAGTGCATTGGTGTATGATTCAGCAGTCATGCAGCTATTTTCCATTGGCATGGATCCCATGAAGATAGCCATCTCTGTTTTAAGAGCCCAAAGTCAGCTTTGGAAAAGTTTTTCAAGGTGGTTACCTTTGCGGGGGGGGGGGGGTGAGATACAGATTTCCATGGTGATTAGTTTATGGTCAGATCTAACCAGGGAGGGATTGACTATTGCTGTAGAGCAATGGTCACCCATGTTAGTAATAACCCGGTCAAAGATGTTGCTTCTTCTAGTGGGGGTCAGAATGAGCTGGTCTAGGGCATTGGAATTGATGAATTCCAGGAAGCGTTGGGCCAGTGTATTGGTGCTTGAGTAGTTTTCCCAGTTGATGGAGGGGTAGTTGAAGTTAACTTGTATGAGAGTGTTGGGTTGGACCTTGATAGATTCTAGAGTGCTTGGGAACATGGGGTAAGAGTCTAGTGACACAGTTGGGCACCTGTAGCAGGCTATGACCTGGATCAGAGATTAGTACCAGGCTAACTGCCCTTGGAGACCATTTTAAGCCCAGCCAATTACCTCATGTAAGAATCAAACCTTCTACCTTGTGTCTGTAAGATAAACACCTTAACCATTATACCAGCCTCTTATCCAATGTTAGTTATACCTGAAGTATCTCAGATGCGTTATGCTTGCTACTAGTCTGGAGGTGCACATATCCTTTATGAACATGGAGACACCACTGCCTTTGGAGCTTCAGTCCATGTTTCAGGGCCTAAAGGTGTGGAATGAGTTATAGCCTGGTATGGCAGGTGTGCTTTCTGCCTCTTTAAACCAGGTCTCCGTTACAGCACAAATGTCGATGTTCTCTATTTTGAGGAGTGCTTCGAGTGAGTGCATCTTGACATTTAGACTTCTAGCATTGAGCAGCATGACCCTCAGATTGCATTTATTTATAGCTGTTATGGTGGTAATTTGGTCTTTGGAACAGCACCTAAAAAAGGCACTATAGGGATGGTAAGAGGCTTAGCCAGTACCCTAAACCCAGGGATGACAGATGCAGGCTGTCTCTGGCAAAGCATTGAGGTCTGTCAAGCATGTCATCCAAAGCAGATACTGGATCCCCTTAGAATGACACCAGAAACTTAGCCAATTGTTGAAATCAATCATTTTCTGTTTGCACTGCGGTATTATTCTGGGTGACAGTAGGATACTGCTCATGGCTAGGGTCATACCTGACTGGGCCACATAATCCGAGAGCTCCACCATGTCTCTTTTCATGTAGTACAGGGAGGTGTGTCTCAGGTCATTCACACCCATACGGACAATGACAGAGTCATACTTGTACTTGTTGTGGATGACCTGAGTGTGTGTGCTATGTATTGGATTCTGGCACCTGATAGACAGTTGATTGTTACCTTCTCCTTATTCAGCTTAGTGAGTGGGACATCTGTGTGCCTCACTATGGTCACCTATGATTAGTGTATTGGGCAAAGTGTTTAGCCTTAGGGGCTTAGGTTAAGGAGCACACTATGGAGGTGAGCTGTGTCCTATGGTTTGTGCTGTATTGTGGTGGTCAAGTGCATTTCTGTCTTGGAGATCTCTGCTGCTTGGGTAAATTTCTATGAGAGCCTCCATGAAGGTGGGTGTGTAGTTTGTGTTTTTATGTGAGAGCTATGATGGTGGGTGTTCTGGAGGGCTATGTGTTCCATTTGGTGTTGTGTAGGTGTTGGCCTTCTCCTCTTGACCAACTAGTCCGGTCTTGGTTGGAGAGTGCATAGCTTCCAATTTGGTGATAAAAGTGCATCTCTCATAAGTGTTTGGAGGTAAGAGAAGAGGGCTGACTGTGTACATGAGGCATTTGCTGCATTGCCTCAGAATGCCCAAGTGCACCAGGTTAATAGGAGAAAGCACAGGGAACTAACCTTTAATCATGCCAGGAGGGGTGGTTGTAACTACTAAGTACTGGAGCTATTTCTGTGAAGAACAACTAGTGCTGATGGCACTTAGGTGTGCTACAATAATTGCTAGAAAAACCTGTTGAAGTGCAAAGCAATTAAGCTATTTGAAGTGCAAGAGAGAGAGAGAAGGAGCTAGCAAGATCTACGGGAAAAACTGAAGAGCAGGCTTTCTAGCACCAGTAATAGTTTACCTTAGCTCAGCGCTGCTGCACGGAGCTTAAACAAGTGCAAACCCATGCAAACGTGGGCTTTTAAACCAGACTGTAGTATCACTTTTGGATATCAGAGATTTGCTTAGACTCCAATTCAAAATGATTTATTATATTTATTATGGTCTCTCTGAAGGAGGCCTCTTCCACAGGGGGTCCCAGAGAGAGGGAATCCTTATCATTAGAGGGCACCTGGCCAGGAGAGTGATTTTGAGATAAGTAAACTAAGGAATGGTTACTAGAATTTGAAGCCTCTGCCTCCTCCTCCTCCTCCTCCTCAAAAGAAGAAGATTTCACACTGATCTTCTGTGAAGAGGGTGGAGGAGCTGAGAAGAAAGGAGGTTTAAGTGCCATAATGGCCTTGAAGAGGCCCTGAGAAAAGTCTCTCCACTCCTCCCAAGAAAGGGGAGAAGAAACATTCATAGTCTTCTGTAACTTTTTCTTTGAGGTGACATCCACTTGAATCAAGAGCAGAGGTTCTGACTTCTGACATACTTCAATAAGTTTTCCAGGAACCTCTTCCTATACTAAAATGTGCGGAACACCTTCTTGACTCTCTGAGATAATGATCCTCAGTTCCTTCTTCTCAGCTGCAGTAGCAGTTTCTTTGGATGTGTGGTTCTCTGATGTCATATCAGCTCCAGCAGGTTTACATTAGAGGCCGTCTGAGGTACAGTCAGACAAGCCATGACTTCTGTAACTTCTGCAGATATATTGGAATCAGACTGGTGGTCTGTGTCTCAGGCCTAGCTTTTTTAATTTTTTTCTTAGGAGTAGAAGGTACATCAGGTGTAGAGGGATCTGCTGTCTTAAACTGGGCAAAATGTCTCAGTGGTTGGGTCTCTAAGAATGTATTTGATGAAGACAAATGGGAACACAATGTCACTGGTACAAAAGATAGCCAAATGGAGGAAGATTTGTGGTTATGTTCTGTGCTTAAGCAGAAAAGACACTGGATATGGAGTTCTTTTTCAGGTATCTGGCTACCGCACTCACAATTATGCCTTCAAGCTGATATTTAATAAAATCACAGCAAAACAGTTTACACAAGAAGGAAGGTTCCCTAATGAGTAACCTTTTTAAATCTGTGAAGGCTTACTGTTCATCCGACCACACAAAGATCATACCATCAGTTGCTAGAACTGTGTTTGGGCTGTCAGTGAGATAGTCTGGGGATTTACACTCATACGTCTGCTTATATACCTCTACACTTGTGAGCTGACATCATACATTGGATGCATTTTACTGGGAATTTTTAGGCTTTGGTAGTCTGACTGGATGTCAGCAGTGAAAACCCATCTGTTTGGAGTACTGCAGCAGTGATTTCAATCAGGACATCAAATGGCTGCGAAAGTTAGCTCAATTAAACATTTAAATCTAATCAGTTTTTGCAGGCAGAGAAACTCTGCTGCATCCTTGGGTGGGAGTAAGACTTGTATTGTGTGCTATGATTTTTAGTAATTTTTGTCTGTAGTTACAGTGGTCAAATTATATTACTGTCAAACAGCCACAGTTTGTAATATAATTTCAGGAGTTTTCTCTTACCCTGCAGTTGTGTGGCAATGGAGTTAGTATATTTAATTTCCAGGGGTGTGGGCCTTATGTAAAAGGATTTTTTTTTTTTTAATATATGATTGCAAATGTGATCTCAAATGTATGCCACTGGTTTGCATTTGCAAATGTAAGCTGTTGCATTTGCAAATGTAAGCTGTTACATTTGTGATCACTTTAGTTCAGAGTTTGTTTTTTTTTAGATGTTTGACATCGTTGATGAACTTTTTAGACACAATTTCAGTCAATGAAAGTTAATCAGTTATGTAAAGAAATCATATCAAAAGTCTAACAAGGGTTGGGTGAAGTCACCCTGGGTGCAAGGTAGTAGGGGGCATGATTGGAAAGTGTAGTTCCTCCATCATTTTCTGTGCCAGACTTTCTGAATGCCAGTACAGAAATGAAATTTAGCACTTCATCTATTCTTGAGTGGTTAGCTGTTGTTGCAAGCCATTTGTTGAATCGGTTTTCAACAGTTTAAAAGTAGTAGTAGTCCTTTTTTGTATGTATCTTTGTCCTCTTCAAGTCAGGGGCTGCGGGAGAGTTGACTTGTTCTGAAGGGCTAGACAAAGGGAGGCCAGACATTTTTTTTGCTCTTCATTTGAAGAGCAGAGGGGGTGGGGTGAGGGGGCATAAGTGGAAACTGGATCTTGGTATGAAGATGCCATACTAGGGTAGCAGACTTTTTGTTTATATTCATACATATGTCTATCTAGCTATACATATATATATATATATATATATATAAATGGATAAACATGAAAATGGGGGAAGTCTCCTAAAAGCAATGAATCATTGCCAGTGAGTTTAGAAACCCCACCAGCAATGATTTCCTATATAAAACAATGACTGTGGAGTACATCTTCACCAAGTGGTACTTGGTTCCATATTGGGTTTGCACTTGATAAGCAGTAGATAACCCTTTTGCCTGATTATACCCTTTTTCTTGTAATGCTTAAGTCTTCAAATACAAATACTCCCATATAGTGAGTACAGCTTTCCTGCTTAAGACTGCTGGCTGGTCTATTTCAATTGGTTAGAGTATAATCATAAGCAAAACAGTTCTGATGATAGCATGCATTATATTTATGAATACAATATAGTCATAAAACATGTTTATAACAATAATGCAAGTTTACTGTCTGTATGTACAGTGCAAACACAATTTATTTCATATGTAAGGAATGATGCCTATAGATTTGAGTTAAATAAACAATATTTTTACAATTAAGGATTTACATTTCAAAGCTAATGGTAGGAAATCCTTGTGACGTTCCCCTAGCACAGCTGTAACTAGAGTGGGGTGACGGTGGTGGCTGCACGTTGTTAGGGACCATGACTGACATGTTGGGGTGATGGTGGTGGCTGCACGTTGTTAGGGACCATGACTGACGTGTGGAAGTTCAGTAATGACAATGCTTTATGAAGCCATTAAATCAGTGGCTTCATAAACGAATGCCAATACTGCATTTGCAGTCACGACTGAAGTGCTGAAGTCATTTAATTGTAGCGAGGTGCTTGCTACAGTTTCATAATAGAAGAACTTTCTTTGGTTTCTCCACTTTGAGTTGAGGAGGGTGCCAGTTCAGAGAACTTCACAAGACGTTAGATGACCTAATTGCAGTTCTGCACCCAGAGTGGGGGTTGGGAAAAATAAATGACTGCAGCTGGCACTGTTGTGGAGGTAAGTAGATTACACCAAAGATTTTCTAGTTCCAGAATTACTTTTATATTGCTCATGGACTAAAGGACGACTCGTGTGGTGTCAGAAAATGATAACTGACTAACCCCACTGGGGAGCGTTGGTTTCTCCAGAAATGGGGTTTATAGTTAGAAAGTGGTTGTTCAACATAGTCTGTTCTCTTACTTTCACCTTCTCTTGACAATAAAGGTAGTAGCTTATTCTCCTGGATTGTTAATATACCAAGCTACTTACATGTTTATGGTGTGGATGGTAATCATGTTTTAGGCCAATAAATTCTGGAAGGCTTGGAGTATAAGAAGGACTTATCTGTAGTACACTGATGTGTGCTCTGACATCTTATTGTGTATATATAATTTGAACAGTTTGGTTTTGACAATGCCCTTCTATAATAGGACAGAGATGACCTCAGTGGCAGCAACTAGAGGAGATAGGACAAAAAAGGGCTGTCTAGAGCCATATTTGAAATGTGCAGCTACACTATGTTCATAGGTTCATAGGTTCATAGGTTCATAGGTTCATACTAGGCTATCTGCCCGAGGGCATTTACAAGCCTAGCCCATAGTTTTGTGGCTTACGCCACCCCTTTAGTTTGGAGAAACTACGCCCATTATTTTGCTGTGCCTCTGTCGAGCAGTGACACTGAGGTAATCCCTGGGGTATATCTGCGATCTCCCATCCATTGGTCAAGATTCCTCTTGAACAAGGCCAGCGAGGTGCTCTGCCTCACATATACCGGGATTTTGTTCCACAGCACAGGGAGTCTTTGGGTGATGAATCTATCCCTCTAGCATGTCCTATTAATAACCGTGTCGAGGTTTAAGTCTCCCGCCCTTGTGGCTCTAAGGGATCTAGATTTTTTGAGGTGAAGCATGTTCATCAAATCTGGGTTTGACATGGCCTTGTATGTCAGGCACAGGTCACCTCTGAGCAGTCGGGCAACATAAGTCATATTTTTGAGACCCTTTATCCTTTTGGTGAGGAACTTTTGGGGCCTCTCCAGCTGCTGCAAGTGTCGGGTCAGATACATTCCGAATGGGGCATTGTACTCAATCATTGGTCTGATGAGTGATGAGTACAGGGAGACTATGACCTCCCTTGATCTAGATGTGAATCCCTTCATGATCAGGTGGGCAATGTAGAAGGTCTTCCTAACTACTTTAGCAACATGAGTGTCGAATGAAAGGTTACTGTCAACCTGGGTCCCCAGGTCCCTGATAACTTCTTCTGTGCTCAGTGGATTGCCACCTATATGGTAGCTAGGGGTAACCTTGTTTTTCCCGAAGGGTATGACTATGCATTTCTTGGCATTTAACTTTAGGCCATGGCTCTGGCACCAGTTATCTGTTTCTGTGAGACCCTTCTGAAGGATATCTGTGTCAGATGTGTTTTCGACTATGGCACCCAGTTTGCAGTCATCTGCAAACTTGGTCAGCCATAACCCTCCTGTGTTTGCTTGTACTTCAGAAAAGTAGATGCCGAACAAGAGTGGGCCCAGGACTGAGCCCTGTGGGACACCACTTGTGACAGGCTTTGAGTCTGACATGGCGCCAGCAACTCTGACCCTGTGGGTTCTGTCACTCAGCCAGTTTGCAACCCATCTTGTGATGTATGGGTTTACATTTAAGCTGATGAGTTTTTCAATGATACCCGAGTGGGGTATTGTATCGAAGGCCTTTGCCAGGTCGAGGTAGGCTGTATGGACTGCCTTTCCCTCATCAATGGCCTTGGTGACTGTTTCAAAAAAGTCAACCAAGTTTAGAAGGCATGATCTGCCTTTGACAAAGCCAAACTGGGTTGGATCCAAAGTCTGCAAATTCCCTATGTCTTTATTTATGAGATCCATTATGATCCTCTCCATGGCTTTGCAGATAAGGCTTGTCAAGCTAATGGGACGGTAATTTCCAGGGTCGGTGGAGGCACCGCCTTTGTGAAGTGGGACCACAGTCGCTGTGCGCCACTCCCTGGGTACGTATCCGGAGGTGAGACTAAGATTAAACAGCTGTCCTAACTGCGGGTGTAATTCCTCGTTGAGTTCGTGGAGCACACAGCCGGGGACACCATCAGGTCCCATGGATGCTGTGTTTTTGCCTTGGAGAGAGCAGTTCTCACCTGGGCGTTAGAGATGTTTGGGGGGCTACAATCATTTGGTATAGATATCTCTCCTTTTGGGGGGGAGGGGGGGAGAAGTTTGCACTGAACCTGTCAGCCAGTATGTTGGCAATGTCTGTAGGATCAGTAATCTTCACATCGTTTTGAACTAATTCTGAGCATATCTGGGAGTTTCCTCCCAGGTTTCTAACATAGCTAAAGAAGGCCTTATGATTGTCTTTTGAGTCCTTAGCTATTTTTCTCTCAAAATTTGCTTTGGATGATTTTATGAGAGCTCTTAGCTTTTTACTTATAATGATCAAAGGTGTCTTACCTTTTAAGGATTTTGCTCTATCTTGTAGTAGCTTCCTCCTTTTGTTGTAGAGTTTCTTTATGGCTGGGGTCCACCAGACTGGATGCTTGCCTTTGGTACAAAGAGTCTTTGTTTTGCTTGGGATTGCCTGATCCATGCAGTCCTGCAGGTGCTGGTAGAAGGCATTTGTAAGTGATTCAGCGGCTTGAGTAATGTTTACCGCCGGCTCGGGGGCCTTAAAGGAGACCACACTAGTCTTTAGAAGTGTGAAGTCAGCTTTTGAGAAGTTCTTTACTGTGGTCTTTTTTATTTCAGGTGGGGGCGGGATGAGGACCTCCAGCGAGATTAGTTTGTGATCTGATCTCACCAGTGAGGGGTGTACTTCCGGTGTTGAACATTGTGCTCCCATTAAATAAAAAATAGCCCAAAAACAAATAAACAGAGATAATGACAGAAGGCAGTGGCTCCAAAAGACAAAAAAGCAGAATGCTCCACAAAAATAGCGTATAAAACCTTTAATCACCGCTTTCATCGACTGACTTCCTCAGAATACGAGTATTCTGAGGAAGTCAGTCGATGAAAGCGGTGATTAAAGGTTTTATACGCTATTTTTGTGGAGCATTGTGCTCCCATGTTCGTGATGATGAGATCAAGTATGTTTTCTCCTCTTATGGGGATGGTGACTAGTTGTTCCATGGCATTTGAGTTTATGAATTCCAGGAACTTTTGGGCTAGAGTGTTTGGGCTTGAGTAGTGTTCCCAGTCTATATTTGGGTAATTGAAGTCACCTAGTATGATGGTGTTCGGAGATACATTTATCCCCTCCAGTGTTTTCAGGAAAGCCATGTGAGGTTCCTGAGTTTGCGAGGGTGGCCTGTAACATGCTACAAATTGCAGAGCAGTCTTGCCTATGGTTAATTGCACCTGGATGGTCTCGGATGCATCGTGCGTTGCCACCAATCTTGAGGTGTGGGTGTCCTTGATGAATATGGATACCCCCCCTCCTTTCTTGGTATTGTCCGGATTTTGGGGCCGGAACGCATGATATGAGGTAAAACCTGATAGTGCTGGGGTGCTCTCAGGAGCCTTGAACCAGGTTTCTGTCACAGCACAGACATCGATGTTCTCCATACTGAGAAGGGCCTCGAGTGCGTGCATTTTGAGATTGAGACTTCTGGCATTGAGCAGCATTACCCTTAGTTTTTTTCCATTATTGTGTTCTAGGGTGGTAGGTTTAGAACTTGAGCCTTGCCTAAAAAAGGCACTATGGGGGTGGCAAGAGCCTTTGCCAATAACCGGAATCCCAGGGGTGACAGGTGCAAGCCGTCCCTTGCGAAGCAGCGTGGCTTGTCCAGCATGTCATCCCAGGCAGACAGACATTGGATCCCCTTTGAATGACACCAGAGTTTAAGCCAATTGTTAAAGCTGATCATCTTATCTCTGTATTGTGGCATCATTCTTGGTGAAGGTAGGATACTGCTCAAGGTCAGGGTCATACCTGCCTGGGCTACATAATCAGAGAGCTCCTCAATGTCTCTTTTCATGTAGTCCAAGGAGGTACGTCTCAGGTCGTTTACACCAGCGTGGACAATGACTGAGTCGTACTTGTACCTGCTGTTGAGAGACCTGAGTGCTTGCGTTATGTGGCGGATTCTAGCACCCGACAGGCAGCTTACTGTGACCTTCTCCTTACTCAGTCTGGTGAGCGGGACGTCAGTGTGTCTGACTATTGAGTCACCAATGACGAGTATGTTTGGCATTGTGTTTGTCCTTAAGGGCTGTGACTGTTTGACACTCTGACTGTGTGGTCTATGTGTTGCAGGTGTTGTGTTCTGAGGTGGTAGTTGTTTGGGTGTCTGCTTTGGTGGCCTCTGCTGTTTTGGTAGATTTTGATCAGAGCCTCCGAGTATGTCTTTGTGTGTTTATGTGTATGATTTGAGGTTGTGATGGTACTATGTGAGACTGGGTCTATAGTGTGTGCGGTTACCTTCTCCTCCTGTCTGGTCTTGCCAGTCCTATGTTGAGAGAGCTCAGCCTCCAGTTTGGCCGTATAATTGCATCTCTCGCATGTATTTGTGTTTTGTGGGAGGAGGAGAGGGTTGTCTGTGTACATGAGGCAATTGTAACATTGCCTCAATATTCCCAGGTTCACCAGCTGAGCAGGAGAGGACACTAGCAACTGTTCCCTCATCATGCTAGAAGGAATAGACAAAAAAACTTAAAAAAAGATTTTGGGGGGATGTGGGTGACCGAGAAATGGGGTTAGGCTTTTTGGGGGTACTGTCTATAACAAGAGTGCTTTATCAAGGTGATAAGTACTGTAGGAGCAAGTGCTAGGCTTTACAGATAGAGAATAGTCTACTTTGGAGTCAAGTAGAGATGAACTTTTTAGTTATAGGATACGCCGATTAGATCAGTAGTATAGTTCGAGGAAGGTAGTTTTAAGGAAAATTTGAAGAGTGGACTTTAGATAGCCTGAATAGTTTAAACCTTGTTAACCGCCGCTGCCCAATTGTGCAACGGTGGCAACTCCGCGCTAAAGCGCGCTTTATAGCAGGGGGCTGGAAAAAACAGGAAATGACCCAAAATGGCCAATGAATTACTAGTTTCTGTCTCTAACCACTCCTTTGAGGACAAACAGGCAGTTCAGTACTCCCTACTTTAAAGCTTTGAACGTTCTTTTGGAGTAGAGTCATGGGATGTGAAAATTGACAATATTGTACTTATTAAGTAGTGTCAAGTAAAACATTCTGAAGCAAAGCACTGTGAGAATAGTTAATGTCATCATTCCCAAGGCCCTCAGATAAAGAACTACAGTGAAAAATTGCAACTGAACAATCTTGTACATTAGTCTCAGAAAAGAAAAGATCCTGTCCACTGGTAAGTGGGCCTGGCATATAACAGAGTCTAGACTACAACTTTTGAAAATAAGCAATTGAGGTGGGTCCAAATGTGACTTTGTAGTATTCTTAAGGACTAAAATATTATGATGAGGATTCAGTCAGAGATCAGCCTGTTCAAAGTGGGTACCAGTCATTTAGGAAGGGAAACATTTTTCCCAATCTCTAGTTTACTGCAATGATAGATATGTATTTGGTCAAAAGTCTTGGGGCTGAGTTGACACCAAATAAAAAATATCTTGAATTGATAATGACTAGATTTTATCTTGAGGTGTACATGCTTCTTTGACTCCTTTGTTATCTTTCTGTAGAGGTAGGCATCCTGTGTGTCGAGTATATGAATCCAGCCACATTATAACAAGCAAGGAAAAAATAGACTGCATTTAGACTACATGAGAGGCTAATTCGGAATGAATTGGTTTATGCCATTCAACTCTAGGTTTGACATGAGGTGTTCTGTTTTTTTCATAGCAACCAAAAAGAACTTGAGAAGTAACTTAAAGTTTTCTGAATTGTTAGCACCTCTTCAATTGCTCCTTTTTCTGTAAGATTCAAGACTTCTCTTCCAACTGCACTGGAAAGGGTAGAGAACTGGTCTGGGTAAGCTGTGGCACAAGTGTGTTTGTCTCCTGGAAATTCCTCTTCTTACTGACTTGTCCATCATGATGACAGTGATACAGGCAGGTGAAGGGAAAGACAGCACCCTTCTAGCACCAACTTAGGAGAATTGGGCAAGGCCTTATTGGTTACAATCCTATTTCCCAGATGGACAACCATGGCTCCTCTATTGTTGCAGATAACCCGTACCATTCAGTATGTGACCTTTCTAAAAGTTGCCATGAATTAATAATAATAATAATAATAATAATAATAATAATAATAACAACAATAATACCTGCAATAATAATAATAATATCAACAACAGCAACAGCAGCAATAATAAATAAAATAAACTAGTTTTTCAGCACCATCCCAGGAACATCTGGTTAAATAAGTTTCTCAGAATTGCACAGTTGTCAAATGGAAGCTAATGGACTCAAACCTAAGACTGTTCTGTGGTTTAAGTCTAACAGCACATAGTCTTAAGCAACTGCACCAAACTTCCTGCCTGATTTTTGCTTTGGTGTTGCTTGCCATGGCTGAATCAAAGTTGACATGAGCTCCTTGCCTTTGAAATAAGTGTTTTGGTGTTTGAAACTTGATATCAACAGCTGTTAGATTTTCACCTTTTAAGGTTTAAAACATGACTTCAACAATTTTTAGGGTTTTTAACCTTATTTCTCCATGTTATTTAAATATGTCTGTACATTCTGACCGGAAAGTATGGAACCATCAAAGAATGAGATGAAAAAGGTTGCCTTGATTTCTTCAGAAAGTGTACAAAATGGATCAAGGTAGGATGGCAGATAGCTATGCTGGTACCTGAAACCTGGGCTGACCCTCAGCAAAGTAATACACAAGTGGCATTGTAAAGTTTGGACTAGAAATTAAGGGTTGGTAACCATGACCGCAATTTTTTAACAATGCATCTGGAAAACTGGTCACGCAATTGTTGCATATTATCCAGCAGTTCTCACTGCAAGCTAGTTGTATGAGAGTTATACATTATAGTCCTAACAGAAATGGTGGAAGATGTATAAACTTAATTCATGGACCTTTCTGTAGCCATGGTCTCTTTACCAGCAGGATAAGATTCTTTTCAAGGCTGGATCCTGCCACAGTTATGCCAGATTTTGGGGTCTTTGGTCAACAACTCAAATTATTAGGATGATGGGGATTCCTGTCTGGTCTCCTTCAGATTGAAGCAAATATTGCAGGATTGTCTCATGATATAGCTGTTGACTTAACGATTTTATTTTTGGGGGAATTGTTTGGGAGAATGCCCAAAATGCCTCCTGATTTTTCTTTTTTTTTTTTGCAGAGACAACACAGTGATGGTGGGCCATCGCTCTCTCTGCCCCATCATCTCTAAGAAATCTCCTAACCTTGAGTGTGTCCTCTTCATCAGTGACACCTGGGATGGGAGACTACACTAATAAGTCAATGCGCCTTCTCTTGTACACATATTCCCTTCCTGCTATTGATGCTAAAGGTCATGAGTACATTAGTGACTAGTAAAACAGGAATATCCAAAATCCATTGAGACACACTGCATGCAGCTTTTGGACCATCTTTCCTACTACACAAAAAGCAGCAAAAATGGTGACTTGAACAAAAGCTTGTCTGCAGATTGGACAGATGCCAACATTGGGGGTGGGAAGATGAAGCAAGAGGGACATGCAGAATAGTGTACACCAATGACATTAATGTCAGCATAAGTGCTGTGCTTGAGAGATGTCATCAGCGGGGGCTGCAGTCTGGGAATCCCACCAGTGAATTAGGGCTGGGATGAAAAAAACAGAATGACCTTGCAGTATTGACAAAAATAGCACACCTGAAACACCTTTGACTTTGGAAACAGTGGGAAATGAGGCAGCAAAGTTTGTTAAGCCCTGATATATGCTTCCAACAATTGTTGTAGTCATAGTCTAGTTCAGAAGGAAGAATGGAAAGACACTAGGTAGAAACTGATCTAGAGGTCATTATTTAGAATACTTTCTTATCAGTCATCTCAAAAAAGTTATTCTCTGTGATTTAATAACTTTAGTAGGGGAACTTGTCAGGCACTGTTCGTAATGTAAAATAACTTCCAATTAATATTTTTTTTTCATGAATACCTGGAGAAAAAGAACAAACTGTGTTTCTCAGTCATATATTTCATTTTGCTTTTCTGTGCTTCTGAAGAACCAGAAGTTATAGTAAAGACAGCTGTCTGTATTTACAAGATTAACAGAATCAGCCTGGAATTTAGAAAGGCATAGTACAATGTGGAAGCATTAACATGGAAAGTTTACACTTCCTGCTAAGCTTTTTGAATTCAAAGGCTGCTCTAATGTTGAAATATTCCCCTTGTGTGGGCTTCAATGTAAAGAGTAGTCCCACATGCTCGCCCCAGTAATATGACCACCATAAGAACGTGGCAGCCTCACATTTGCATGAGGGTACTCATGGTACAGATAAGTTCAATGAAGACATAGGGTGGGTTAGAGTGTGTACGTATGTGGATGTGCTAGATGTTTGCGTGGGCATGAATTAGGCTATATAAATTTGTGTTTGTGCATATATATGTGTGTGTGTGTGTGTGTGTGTGTGTGTGTGTGTGTGTGTGTGTGTGTGTGTGTGTGTGTGTGTGTGTGTGTGTGTGTGTGTGTGTGTGTGTGTGCGTGTGTGCATGTGTGTGTGTTTGTGTATGTGTGTATGTATATGTGTACCTTCCTGGGTGGTCATCCTAAGGGGATTACGTAGAAAATCGAGTGCCTGAATGTGTGTGTCAGTGTATGTCAATTTGTGCATGTGAGTTTATATGTGTTCCATGAATGTGGTCAGGTATGTGGAGGACTAGTTTGTGGATAAATAGATGTGGTGTGCATGTGTGGGGGAATGTCTCGCTGTGTGTGCATGTGTGTGTGCATATGTGTATGTGTGTGTGTGTGTGTGTGTGTGTGTGTGTGTGTGTGTGTGTGTGAGTGTGTGCATATGTGTGTGTGTGTTTGCATGTGTGCGTGTGTGTGTGTGTGTGTGTGTGTGTGTGTGTGTTTGTATGGTAGGTGCCTTTTCTAACATGATGCATGGACTATTTGGGAGAGGATGTGTGGTCAGGTTTAGCAGCACAGTGACACGATAATTTCCAGAGATGGTAATGAGCCAGTAATGAGGTCTTTTTCATTTCAGCCATACCTGTCTCTGAATCACAATTTTTTTAACTGTACCTCTAACTGACCAACCTGAATTTGGCAATTAGTGCAAGAATTCATAATATTTTTGACTCCCAAGGTAAATGCCAATGCTTTCTTCTGTGTCAGTCATCTGTTGACCACATCAGAGAGCAGAGGTGCTAGAAGCTGTTGAAGACTGGGGAATAGAGGGTGAGAGGGGGACTTAGTGATCTAAAAAGGGCAATTTTTTAAAACTATTTACTTACACAACATAGGTTCACTTGGAGGACATTTTAAGCTTAGCCAATTTCACTTTTAGTGCTTGAATTAACATTTCCTGATTGGTCTTACCTATCCAATGGCTGTTAATTGTATATTAGTCCTAGTGAGAATAAATGTGCTCATACTATAGATAATTTGAGGGGACCCATTTAAGGGATGAAGCATTTAGGAACTTCCCATACCCATTAGTGGCATGAGGGGCAATCCTGAAGTACATTTTCTATTATCCATCCAAGTTGCATTTGAATATGGACAGGGATGAGCTTTGTTTTACTTGAAAGGATAGTCTGTTCTGTAACAGTGGTCGCCTCTGTGATATATATCCATCTCTCCACAACATCCAGTTTAGATACCTGGACTGAGTATTTCTGATGCCATTTGGCTTGCTGATGTTCAGTAGGTCCATTTGTATTAAGTCGGAGAATGCCTTGTATGCCAGACATGTCACCTCTAAGCACTCTGTAGGATACTGAGTACAGTGATAAATATTTGAGGTGGTCCATGCAAGACCTACTGTTTAGGACTCGTATCCTTTTAGTAAGGTATCTCTGCGGGTATTCCAATTGTTGCATGGGTCTGTGCAGATACATGCCAAAGTGGGCATTATACAAATTATTGACCTAATGAGGTCTTTGTAAAGGGGAATCAATAACATCTCTAGATCTAGTCACAATCAATTTGTTTATAAGCTGTACAATATAGAAAGACTTTCTTATGACTCTGGGCACATATTGATCAAAAGTTAAGTCACTGTGCACACAAGTTCCCAAATGCCAAACAAATGGGTCAGTTCTCAGGGGGCATTGTCAATTTGGCAGTTCCCTGGAGCAGATGACTTCACAAAGGATATGATAATGTATTTCTCGGAGTTTAGTTTCAATTCATGATTCTGGCACCAGTTATTGTTTGGGACAAACCTTCCTGCATGATGGTTAAGTCATTTGGGGATTCAATAACTGCTCCTAGCTTGCAGTCATCTCAAACTTTGTCGGCCAAAGCCCTTTGGTATTTCCTTTTACTTTTCAGATGTATATGCCAAACAGAAAAAGTCTCAGCACTGAACCCTGGAGTACTCCATTGGTGACTGGTCTCTTCCCCTATTTTGATCTCTGCATCTTGTGAGCAAGCATACATGTATGCATTATTTGATTCACTTTCCTGATTGCATTAACTTGATTGTATTAAATTATATCCAACACAGTACAGTATCAGTGATCCATCTGCATACGGTGGGAGTAGAACCCACAGCCTTCTGCATCAAAAGTAAGTATACTACCTGTTGTGCTACTAACAATACAATTAACTGAGCATAAGTAGCACTAAACTTCTCTTCCCCTGAAGCTCTCAGCTCCTTGTAAAATCCACCTGACACTCAACTAAATCTCACTACTTCACATCACAAGAAATGTAGAAAAAGCCAAAATTTATTTGGGGGGCAAAGGCCCAAAACCAGGGAGACATTTTAAATATTGCTTGTATAATCTTGGAAAGTTGCTAAAATAAAGTGTTATGTGTTACCATGTGTCTCCTGAAAGATAGGAAGACTGAAACTTAAAGGGCTATCATTGTTTAGTGAATTCAGTTCTCACTGATTTGCCAGAAAACCACTCATTTTAAGAGTTACAGACCAAAAGTATGAGCCAAATATTCTGTGAAAATCTGGATAGTTGAGAGCTATGGACTCAAATCCCTTAATCACAAGTGGTGGTATAGGTGGAGAATTCAGGCTCGTGTTTGAGCCTGAGTAATACTAACCGCTAGGTATACCAAACTGGGGCATTTTACACACACACACACACACACACACACACACACACACACACACACACACACACACACACACACACACACACACCATAACTCCTGCAAATAAAAGAACACAGCTCTCCTTACTGGCATGACTCAGGCTTTGGCAGCACCAACAGAACAGCGGCAGCATAACTCCTGTAACACAGAGCAATAAGAGAACAAGAACAGCTAGTTTAGTTAGTTTAACTTCCGTGTGCAAATCCATGTTAGCATTGAAAACTCCACTTCATTAATTTTTCCTGACTGGTCTTGCAGCTGTAAAAGTGGGGGGGGGCTCTCCCTCCCCCTGGCTCTATAGTTCCGGCACCCATGTCAGAGAATTTCATTTCCATCAAAGACAATTTTCACTTATTTTCCAGTCTGAGGGTAGCAAGAGTAAAAGACTGTCATATCTAGAGGCTTTATCACTTCACCTAAAGAATGCAAACATTCTAAATGCTTATGTCGGGGAGGAAGATTATTGCTGCATTTGTATTTTTTGAGTGCACACTTCATGCTTCTAATTAAACTCAAGCTCACTAATGAACAATATTTAGTAAATGAATAAAATAGTTTGATCATAACAGTAAAGATTCATATTGCTGCTTTTTGGAAGGTTGAGAACAAGACAAAATAATAGTGATAGGGAAAGAAAAAACCTTAAGTCAAAAATCTAGTAATGATTCCAACATTAGTAACAGTATCAGGGGCCATACTTCTGATTCAGCTTCAGGAATGCTGAACAAAATTATTTGATGTGCTTTGCTGAAGTGACAGAAAAATGCTAGCATTGCTAAGAAGGGGAGAGAAAATGAAAAGCCAAGGCTTCAGGAAAGAAAGTACAGAAATAAAGAGCAAAACTATTGTCAAAAGCCATTTCTCTGATCTGAACCTATTAAGTAGTACTGAGGATAGATAAGCAATTAGAAAGATATGCTTACAATGGTTTTGAAGAAAAAGTTATCACAAGGAAGACAACTGTAGCTGGCACAATTTGTCTGATGTGATGGTCTCCATCCTCGAAAACGGATCTGGAGAAGGAGGCCTTATTGCAGAACATTATGAGTAAAGTGTAGAGGTTTAGTAGCCAGGAGATTTTAGATTGCAAGTTGCCTAACATCTCATGGCATTAGTCTTCTGATTATAAGAGAACAGACGCCCCCATGACAGATCACCTAAAATATAAACATATACAGAGTCTTCATTCTTTATCCTCCTCCTTTCAGCTTTCCATGTTTCACATACTGGATAAGGTTCTTCTGAGAAAAGTTGTACTGTAAATGTAAGATCTGTGGAACAAATTGTCTTTGAAGGAAACCTCTTTAAAATGAGTGTTAGTCCAAGCATGATGCCTTGCAACAGATGAATCCGGCTATAACTTTACTACAGAGTAAGGCCTCTCTAACATTCAGTGTAGAAATAAATAAGTACAGACTGAGTGAGGGAAAGAGAGACACAGAGAGAGTACCTGTTACATGTTCACAATGAATAAGGTATGTGTTGCATATGTAGCACTGCATGCAGAAAAACACGCAAAACACATGCACACACAAGCACCCATACATACTCACATATGTATATATATATATATATATATATATATATATATATATATATATATATATATAAACATACATACATACACACACAAACACACACACACACACACACACACACACACACACACACACACACACACACACACACACACCTGCTTATTAGGGCCCTGAATTTAATATTTAAAGCCACAACACTCTTTCACCATAACCTGTAATGCTTCTCATGTTTATTACTTGTAGTGTAGTTCTGTCGGCTTACTTAACAGAGTATTCTGTACACAGAATCTGTTTTATTTTCCAAATATAATTATATAAACATACACAGACACACATATATAGATACATACATACATACATACATACATGATGCACATTCACTAGAAAATTATAATGAAATCAGGTAGAGGCCAAAAATCCACTTAAAATCATGGGTATAAGTCTCAGATTTGATCTCATGATAACAGAATTAACATCTTTTTGAGATCTGTAAGTCAGTTTCCATGGTGTTAATGTATGCATATGCATGTCTTCATTTGTAATACATGAATTTGTAGAAAACTGAAAGCATGTGAATCACATTAAGAGTATTAGCACTGGGTGATGAGAAACTCATCAGTTTTACCCACAAATCACAGCATCTATTTACCTTGTATTGTCTGGTGTTCCACAAAGCTCTATTCATACATCATTGCAATGTAATATTTATGCTAACTTCCTTGTCATTTCTCTGGGGACAAGTAACATCATCCTATATACTGATGACATTTTTATCTAGGAAACTGGCAGCTCACCTGACACCTTATGCAAAACACTCAGTCTATAATGGCTGTGATCACAAAATGCTAAGAGCTAACCTTAACCAAACCAGTGCAAAATGTTTTGGATTGCCCGAGTGTCTTGGCTTATGTAGTGACATCTGAAGTCTCAGTGGCTCAGATGATGCTCTTTGAATAAACTCCATAAAATATATTGGAATCTGACTTGATTGTTTTGTTATTTTTATTGTTTATATACTTTATTAATATGCTTTTACAGCTCTGATACTTATTCAATGAAATTGCATCTCTGATCTTATGTAATCTGCAGTTTAGTTGGCTGTGCAGCCTGGGTTGGGCTTGAAATTGTTTATTATTGATCAGTGTCCTACCCCAATAAAGAAACAAAAAAATGAAACCTACTTACATAGTTACGTATGTCCATACATACCTACAGACATACATGAACACATTTGTATCTTGGCTTCTCCATTCACATTTACAGTGTGGAAAATAAAGTTACTCCCATGCTTTATGCATTACAATAGCACTGACAATCACTCGCCTAAGCAGGGGGTAGACCAGCAACTGGCAAAGGTACTCTTCTTTCCATTTTGAGTACTGCATAACCATTATTGACTTAATCTCTGTTAGAAATATACTGAAACTCTAAACATAATCACACCTGTTGCTTTATTTTTGAAGCAGACAGCACATTTCTTCACTGTCTTGCAACTAAGCAAACATGTCACTTTTCAGGTACGTATATTAGGTACATTGTTGGCAAATTCCTTTATGTGACATTACCAGGCCTTATACCAATTGATTTCTGGTAAACATTTCTCCAAAAACTTAATTCTTCATTTTCCAAAGTTTTTACACTTGCTATCCCTCTCTTTTCATGTGTCTTCATTAAATGAGGTTTGTTTCACATGTACCCTTTTATTTAACACTCTTTTTCTAACAACCTCTTTCAGCTTCCTTCATTTATCTCCTTCACAATACAACTGGAAATGCTTCTCCATCAGTAAAGCAAATACTGCTACACTGCATCTGCTACGTAATAACCTAAACTTCTCAGCTGCTTCGTATAACCATACAGGAGTTGATTTCCATAAAGTATATGCTGTGCTAAACAGGACTATGTACCCTGTTGTACATAAGTCTTCCCAGTTTTATTCTTAATGTTTTTTCTACATTAATGCACTATGTTGTAATTAATGTTTTTTTTATAATTTTCGTTTTTATTTGTGTAACTAGGTCATGAATGAAAATGGACAGTGATCGCGCTCAACTATCTGTTAAGTAAATGACAAACAAATATAATTTAATGATGAACTAAGTGCTGTAGAGGTAAAGGTTAATGTATTCAGTTACACATTCTTCTAGGCACAATAATAAACACAACTGGTAAGAAAAATAGAAATGCTGAAGACACATCTAAATCATTCTCCCTGCAGATTGGAACTAATGAAGGAAAATAATTACCTTTCGTCTTTACAGCTGTACTGAAGGACCAGCCAAGCTTTAAAGAACAATGAATGCATTATTAGAAATATCTGCAAATTTAAACAGAGACAATTTAACTAGGCATACATATTGAAAGCAGACAGATAAAGAAAGGAATGTGAACTTTGAAAAAAAATGTGGGACTTATTCCTAGAGTGGTGAACAAAAATGTGTTATTTAAATATTGTTTTGTTGCATATTAAATAGTATTTTCATAAAATAAATAGCAAACATTATTAACTGTGTTAGATATTCAGATTTTACTAATTGAGAAATGCATTATACAGCATTCATTGAATCGAAGGAATCACAGTGGCAGATGACTCATCTGAATCAATATATGAACTACTGAAAGCCTAAAGATTAAAGTTAAAAAAAGTCATCCATATAGAACTGCACAAATAACATTTTCTTTTATCATACTTGAGTTGAAATAGTGAAGGAAGAAGAATTTTTATATGATTGAGAAAATGATAGGAGGTAAAATAATCAATCAACATTTTATTTTTCCTACCAAGCAAGGAACACTTTTAGACATGTTATGTTACCATAAGGAAAAAAAAAACTTTGATTAAATGTTTAGCATAACGTGAAAAGCTCATTATAGGTGACATTTAAAATTCTTTAGATATTGGTCAGTCCATGGCTTTAAGGTTAGATTATTATGGTGAACATATTATTTATTATTTTATTTATTTAACATTTGTTTGCCAGGATAGTCTGACTGGACAAGTGTCCGTTTTCAGCAAAGTCATGGGGAGAAATGTCCATAAGTTTACAGAGAGAAGAAAAATTTACAAAAGAGACATTACAGAGTAGTAGCATACAGATTGTAGACTTTACAGCAGTTAGTATACAATAAGAGGTTATTCCCCCTTTTGGTTGAAAATACAAGTGTATGGAATATACGAGAGTAGATAAGAACCTGGTAGAGCAATGCAAGATATTTAATTTTATATATATATATATATATATATATATATATATATATATATATATATATATATGCCAATCATTAGTGGACCGGAGTTCCGCTGTGGCGACCCCTAACCGGGAAAAGCCGAAAGACACAAACAAACATATATATATATATATATATATATATATATATATATATATATACATATACACATGCACACACACACATATATATGCACTCACACACACACACACACACACACACACACACACACACACACACACACGCACACACGCACGCACGCACACACACACACACACACACACACACACACACACACACACACACACACACACACACACACGTACAAACACTCATATATAGGTTATTGCTCACACATGGATAGGTATAGTTAGTTGGTGTTGTTTGTGTTGTCCAGAACAGATGAACAGATGAGGTGTAGAAATAGTAAGTGGCTTCAGGGGATCAATTACAGTTGCATAGATGGTTGGTGAAGAGGTATGTTTTAAGTAGGCTTTTGAAGGAGGATGTGGAGTTTTGTAGTCTGAGGTCGGGGTCAAGGTTGTTCCATATTTTTGCTATTTCATGGGAAAATAGTGATTCCGTGGGGTTGTTTTTGGATGTGATGGTTTTGATTAAGGCTTTGTTGGAGGACCGAAGTTGTCTGTTTGAATTGTAGAAGTTCAGCATGCCAGTCAGGTTGGGGATTTTCTCCGGATAGTAGAGAACTAGATGATCTAGGCTGAGTTGATGGCACCTTAATAGGTTTAGAAATTCAAGCCAGTGCAAGGCTTGTAGGGAAAGGCAGTGGTGGGATCATGATTTGGCATTGGTAGCGAATTTTGCAATTTTGTTGTAACAGATGGAAAGTTTATTAAGGTCAGTTTTGTAAAGATTAGTTAGAATTGGGGATGCATAAAGTAGAGTAGTTAGGAGGTGGGTCTTGGCTGTTGTAATTTGAGATTCGGTGCTTAGATAACTTTTACAGTGATAGAGGGAACCTAGCTTTTTGTGGACTTTAGTGATGGTTGTTGATATGTGGTGTATGAATCTGAGTTGCTGGTCAATGGTTACTCCTAAGAGTTTGGCCTCAGTGACTGGGGGGATTTGGGTTTTGCTGGAGGAGAGTATAGAGAAGGTAAGGTTACTTGTTTTAGTAGAGTGCAATAACACTAGTTGTGTTTTCTTTGGATTTAGTATGAGTTGTGTGTTGTTAAGCTAGTTCTCTACTTCAGAGAAGGCTTCTTGGGCTTTTTTTTAGAGAAGTTGGATGTTGGGTGCAGAGCATATGAGAGTTGTGTCATCAGTGTATTGGACTATGTCGGCTTTAGAGGTAGCTGAGTGGAGTTGGTTTGTGAAGATATTAATAAGAAGGGGTCTTAGGAATGATCCTTGTGGCACACCTAAGGAAGTTGGGAGTGGGGGGATACAGAGTTATGCCATTTGATGAATTGTTGGCAGTTATCTAAATAGCTTTCAAACCAGAGGAGAGTGGGGTTGTTAAGGTTGAGGTCAGAGACAGAAGACAGTAGTTTATTATGTGAGACTGTGTCGAATGCCTTGGATAAATCTAGGAAGGTAGCTGAGACACATTTACTTAGATTCCTGTGGGAGTTTATAGTATTGGTGAATTTGAGTGGGGAAGTGGTGGTGCTGTGGGATTGGGTGAAACCCATGTTGGGTTTAGGAGAGAAGGTTGTAGGTGAGGAGATAGGAGAGGAACTGGTGATGAATACATCTTTCTAGGATCTTAGAGAGGGGTGAGAAAATTGCAATTGGTCAATAGTTTGTCTTGGTGGTTTTCCATCTGGTGTCCTGTCCATATCTTAATCTGTTAAAAAATATATAATTTGTTTGTTTGTTTGTTTATTTATTTATTTATTTGGCTTGTGTTTGCGAATCAGCATAGCATAGCATAATCAGAGACCATGATCATTTGTAGACACAGCCTGTCTGAAAAACGTTCACAAAAAAAAGAAATAAAAAGATATTTCCACTTGTTGAATTTATTGCCAACAGTATGTCTTATACAGATAAAGCTCTGAAGTAAAGAGGAAGTCATGGAATTACTGAAAACAAATTTATAGTAGCTGCCACACTACATATGTAGTGGAGAAAGACATGGCACTACACAAGAAACTGGATGCAGGACTGATGTATGGCCAGAGTAATGGAGAGGACCCTGCATTGTACTAGACATGATCACTGTATGCTAAGCCACTAAGAGTGTGTCTTGAATAGAATCACTATGATGTTCGTCAGCACAGTGGAAAAGCAATGTGATATCTTCTGCAACATTACAGAAGAAGTAGGATGATACTGAATGTGGGTTTGGGTTGCGTAAGGGACAAAAGGCGTTACTTACCTAAGGAAGCTAGGGAAAAGCAAAGCAGTCTGATTACTGCTATCAGGTATTGCAGCATAACAGCTTCACTGATTGCTACATGGAGGCTTACTGCTGTGTGAAATCCAAGCAATACTGACAGACATCACAGGGGAAAGTTGCAGGTTCTGTTCGTTAACAAGTGCAAGGGTAAGGTTAGAAAGACAGGTTCCTGCTGAAACTCCAAGGACTCTTAATTGTAATTCTCAGAATAACAAGAGCACACGTTTGAGGAAGAGGAAGATATATACTGCTTCCCTATTATATCTTCGAAGATGCAAACTGTCTAATGCATCTTTATCGAACTTAAAAGAACTAAAATTTAAAACAGCGAATGGGCATATAAGCGCTTTCTTTCCCTGGGCAAGAAATCACTTGGCGCCTCTGTTACTTTGCCATTTTCTCCACTGTAGTGTAATCTCGGAGATGGTATATATAGTTAGGGGGGAATGTGAGGGGGGCACAGCCCCCCACTTTGTTTTGCTTGTAGTGATCTTTTTTTAATTTGGCCGAGCAATTTCTTTCACAGGGAAAGAAATGTCTTATATGCTGTTTCGCTGTTTTAAATTTTCATTCTTTTAAGTTCGATAAAGATGCATTTGAAGGTTTGCATCTTCAAAGATATAATAGGGAACCTATATACTAGCTCCATGGTTATGATATTTCAGAATATCTTCCTTACTTTAAGGTATAGTGATCTTGAAAATATATAAGTATCAGAGGAGTAAGGGGTGCAAATCTCAATGTCAGGGGAGCAGAGGGTGAAGTCTCTATAACAATTTTATATTTAACATGTATTTTGGAAAGAAATTATCAGTTTTATACGTTGTGTGTTTACCATTAAAATAATGCTTTGGTCAGGCATACTAAAAATGTTTTTGTAAAATAACAAATTTAAGTTAATGTTAACAAGCTAAGATCCACATTAGCCATGGAATGAAAATCATTCCTAATCTGATGGATAAACCTAAATCTATCAGATTATCGCTCTTACCTTGACAATACAGAACATCTTAGCTTCATAAATTGAATTCTCATATGGAGAATATTTGTAATAGGAATAAACAATATTTATATTATTTTGAACAGATATAGTACTATTGTAGATTAGACTGAATTATAATACAATATAAATGTCTACTTATTGTATAAGCAGTTAATATTTACATGAAAGATAGATGACAAGCAATTCAATCATAGTATAGTAGGATGTATCATATATAAAACCTCAGTAAAATATTATAGCACACAGTTATTGAACATATTCACCCTTATTGATGAAGTCTTTAAAAACGTATTACTTAATATAAATAGATGGATGACTACTACAACACAGCACCAACACCAGAACACATAGCTCACCACCACAGTGTGCCCCTCAACCTAAGCCCTTAAGGCAAAACACTCTGCCCAATGTACTAATCATAGGAGACTCAATTATGAGGCACACTGATGTCCCACTCACTAGGCTGAACAAGGATAAGGTGACAGTCAGTTGTCTATCAGGTGCCAGGATCCTCCACATAACACATGCGCTCAGATCACTTCACAACAAGTACAAATATGACTCAGCCATTGACCATGTGGGTATGAATGACCTGAGATGTACCTCCTTGGACTACATGAAAAGAGATATGATGGAACTCTTGGATGTATTTTGATTAAATACATGAAGGGAATGAAAGCACTTACCAGTTGGATTTTTGAGAAATAACATCAATTTGTGCTTTTAGCTGTTCGTTTTTTTATTATTTTGCCTTTTTATGGCTGTTTTATTTGTTTGTTTGGAAGTTTTGTGAGGTATTATATATATGATGGTTAAGCCTAGCAGAGACAGTGGTAAGTGGAAAAAGTTGCTCCCACCTTGCTGGTATGGTACAATCTGCTTGGTAAATACAGTGGCTTGAATATTGTGATTGATAAATGTATCCTATGATGGAGGAAGGTCTTTCAGAAAATATTCTCTTACACTGAAAGCCACTACTATACAACCCAGCATTTATCGAAGCTTGTGGATCCCTGCTGTCATTCTGAATCATCTGCTCTTGTAAATACTTGCTCTCATCTTGAACCATCTGTTCTTGTAGATCCCTGATCTCATCCTGATCCATCTGTTCTTGTAGATCCCTGCTCTCATCCTGATCCATCTGTTGTTGTAGATCCCTGCTATAATCCTGATCCCTCTGTTCCTAACTGAAGACTACTTGCAGCCCTGCTGACTTAGGAATTATCCACACCAATATGGCACTCTAAGCCTAACTCATGTCCTCAAGTTATTTGACATTCGATTTTGGGTTATCCTCAGTTCTAGATGTACCCATCATGTACATCAACATTTAATAACAAAAAAATATAGTGCCTACTTTATATTGTAGTGATATAGTTTCATTACAAAGCATCCAAACTGTTTTTTTTTCTAACATTAATTGTAGCACATTTGAAATATTAATGGGATACTACAGAGATCGAGCTTGCTGAAAATGTGTCCCAGGCAGGGATGTTCCTAGCCTAAGCAGCATTCTGCCATCACCTAAAATGATGCCTCAATACAAACAGAAAATGATTGACTTTAACAATTGTCTTAGTTTCTGGTGTCATTCCAAGGGGATCCAGCACCTGACAGCCTGGGAAGACATGATTAACAAGCCATGATGCTTTGCCAGAGATGGCCTGCTTCTGTCTCCCTTGGGCTTCAGTCTCCTGGCAAAGAGTCTTGTCTTCCCCATAGTATAGTCTTGCCAGTAAAAATGCTTTAGTGGTGTAACAAAGATTTTAAGAATTTTATATATTTTTTGAAATGGAAGTTTGCTTTACAAAATGCAGGAATGCAACTGTAAAGGCTTAGAGGGATTCTTGCTAAGCATACCGTTATCTGCTGGAGGAGGAGAGAAGATATAATCAGTATGTACAAGATGGGTACATCAACAATTCTATATTTAAAATACAAAAGTGTGCTTATTATTTTATTTTATTTTTTTATCAAGAATCAACTTAATGAGCTAAACAAAGTGTTGGGAGACCATCAATATGTGTACATGTAATTTAAAACAGCCCTTTTATTATATATATATATATATATATATATATATATATATATATATATATATATATTTTTTTTTTTAAACCAAAAATATTGCAAAGAATCACCTCAGAGGCTCCTCAGAGCCATTAAGCATTATCATCACTCTGTCTCCATTACCATAGCAACTTGGGAGCATCTGTTTCTGTTAGTGTGCCTGTGTACTGCATACCAGAAGCTTGTGATGCACTTCAAGCCTAAATTCCCTCCCTTTCAGTGAGGCAGCAGCCAGGAAAAGAATGGAGAGCAAACAGATCAAAAAAAAAAAAAAACTCCCAACAAGCTGCCACAACAAGAGATAACACATTCTTCCAGCCTTTCCACCTCTCACTCAGCAGATGTATAAACAAACTATTCTCTGCCAAAATATCCTAAATCACAGTTTTATCCACCCCCTTCCCCTGGATCCAGGCTAAAACACCAAATGTCTCCTCCTAATACACAAGCATCAGTAAACTTTGATCACAAGTTGCAACCTACAGCTTCCTGGAGAAGAAAATGGCAACATATAACAGCTGCCAGACACAGCTGCAACTACACACACCGTGTCAGGTTTAATCAAACAGCACGCAAAGATATGATACCTGCCATAACTGATATTAACTATGTTTAGACAGAATAAAAATTATATTTGTATTAGCTGCCAGACACAGCTGCATCCACGCACACCTTATCAGGATTGATCAAACAGCACTCGTAACTGTGATACCTGCCATAATTGATATTAACTATATTTAGACAGAATAATGATGACATTTGCACTTAGAACTTGCTACTATTATTCAACCAGGATATACATGACATTTCTAAATCATATTTTAACTGAAGAAGGCATTAGTCTCCATAACAGCATTTTTTTTCAAAGCACTCTACTGTTACTGCTATTGTATATGATGTTAATTTGTTACATTTGAGTCTGAACACTGATGAATGGT
Source organism: Protopterus annectens (assembly GCF_019279795.1). Taxonomy (NCBI): domain Eukaryota; kingdom Metazoa; phylum Chordata; order Ceratodontiformes; family Protopteridae; genus Protopterus; species Protopterus annectens. The sequence goes on from NC_056745.1 coordinate 957,809,457, forward strand.
ACCTTGTTGAATTAGTTAATTAATTACTTAAAAATTATTATAAGTAAAAACAATGAAAAATAAACACAAAAAGTATTCACTGAGTTCAAGTAAGGGAATAGAAACTTTTATGTTTATATCATATGTTGCTTTGTTTGGCTTATATATAATGTAAATAGTAACCCATCTTGACCTGCATTTGTTTGTGAAGAACTGGTGGACTCTTTGAACATTCTGAATAAATCATTACTGTTTCTCAGTTGTTTAAGAAACCCTCCTTTTTTTTAAATAAAAACAGATGACAAGTGATGTACTATATCAGCTGATACTTTGAGAGATGTTGTAAGAGTTATTTTTTTTGAGACAGCTGTCTTGGAATCAATTTTTTTGTTTCTTCTTCCTAACATCTGTCCAAGGATTTGTTTCTTTTATTCTTTTAAGAGTAGGGGCCATCCATTCCATTTCTTCTGGGATAGACACTATGTTGTTATTTTTGATGAATATAGTAGCTTCTAAGTCATTAAAGGTTCTCATCTCATTGGCAAAAAAGTATTTTTATCTTAGCTGGAAAGGCCAGCTGTGCTTTAATGTTGCTTTGTTTAAACAATTTTATTATTGGCCAGACTTTTTTTCTTTGTTCTAGAATTCTGGAAGAATAATCATTGTCAAACCTTTTCAGGCTTTGATTGAATTTTAACTGTGATTTTCTCCAAGCAGATTTTAATATTTGTTCCTTGTACAGAAATGAAAAAAGTTTTATAAGTATGGATCTAGGTGGAGTATTTGTTGAGTTAGAAGCAGGTTTCCTCAGTGCTCTATGCACCCTTTCAATTCCAAATGAAAGTCCCTCTTTCAAGTCTACAAATTCAGGAATCCAGGTTGCTAAGAATGAAATAATGTCTTCTCCTTCAGTGTTTTTAGGCAGACCTAAGATCCTTATGTTGTTTCTCCTTTCCCTGTTTTCTAAGTCATCTATTTTGTTAAGCAGCCATGTATTCTGTTTAAGCAGACATTCTTGTTGAAATTCTTCCTCTGAGTCTCCCTTCAGTGTCATTTACAGATGTCTTTATATTTGTTATTTTTGCATGGTGCTGCTGTAATAGTTCCTTAAGAATATCAGTCTGTTTTTGAGAATTTAATTTGAGGTTTTCTCAGTCATTTTTAAAGTCATACATCTTCAAAGATAGTTCCTGTAAGGTAGATGTCATCAATTGCAGTTTTTTTTTTCAAAGCAGCATCTGGATGAGAATTCCTTGAGTTGTTCATATTTGACTCAATATATCTCCAAGTTACTCGACAGGAACTTTTTGTATATCTCCACCAAAAGTTATATTTATGTAGTTTAGTGGTTTATCTATAGATTGTTGACGTCTTAAACTTGAAAATAATAAAAATTTCCTATATTATTATACTAGTTTATAGAGCTCTCAAAATTCACTGCTCTCAGTTGGCAATCTAGGCTCCACCCCTCTGTAGTACTGATTTTTATTGCAGTGTGATATTGAAGTTCTTTTCCAACCAATATTAAAAATTCTGGTTAGGAGAGAAAATAAAATGTGTATCTCTTGGTGATTCATAGGAACTAGAACAGTTAATTATTTATGAACAGTGGGGGGAGATTGAAACTGATATTTTTATTTAAAAGCATTCTGTGGTTTTCTTGTGCAAGGTGATGTAAACTGTTTCTTCCAAACACTAGACTGGTGAAAGGAGACATTTTCCTACCGTTCTACTTCTTGTGTTCTTAAGCCCAGTGGCTCTGGAGTTGTCTGCTCCTTGAGTTAATGGGATCACAAAATTCTCTCCCATACCTGTTTCAGTGACTGATTTTAGAAAACACACAAATACTTTTTTTTGTGTGAAAAATGTCTCCTTAAACTAAATTACTTTACACCCCAATAATGTTGAATTGACCCAGAATACTGACAATCTATAAACAACTACTGCTTCTTCTTCTTTCGGCTTTTCCAATCAGTTATTCTCAGACAAAATGGTGCTCCAAATCAGTTTCTTTTAGCTTTGTGACTAGATATGCCCTAAACCATAACTGCTTTACAGTGATTTTGGGTCTGTACTGTGTTTAAAGTTTACTACCTGTTACCTGTGTTATTGGCTCACCTCAGGGAGTGCTATCTCTCACCATGAACATTTGTACTGCTTTAGCCTCATCTTTACTCAGACTATTTGCACTCTGTATTCTGAGTCCGTGTAAAAATGAAATATGTTGACTATCAATCCAATTTTTCTAACATGTAGTGATTCTACCTGTGAGAGATGCACATATTTATCTAACTTATTTATTTATTTGTTTTATTGCATTTGTTTACCAGGAAAGTCCACTGGGCCTAAAAGAGCCCATTTTTCAGTGGAGGCCCGAGGTGAAAAGCTCCAATGAGATACAGAAAAAATATAAACATTAATTAGTACAGAAGTAGAAAGAGTTTTACAGATAGTAAATATAGTAACATATACAGAATATATACATAAAAGTAGGAATCTAGTTTGTTTGATTACAGTAATATATACAGAAAATATACATTAAAACAGAATTCAATGAATTCAATCAGAGTGGTATAAACAGAGATATATTAATCAGTATTATTGCACCAGTATCAACAAGTGAAGATAAAAATAAATATGGAGAAAGTATCATCAGTCACTAGTAGCAAAAGACAGAGGAGTTTAGTAATCATATAAGGAGAGTGAAGAGGTTAGGTTATAGAGCAGAAACATAGCCAGGAAGAGTTGAGATGATTTTTCAGTATTTGTTTGAAGGTGGTGGTACTGCCTGTGCTTCTTATAGAAGTTGGAAGTGAGTTCCATAGTTTGGCGATAGTGAAGGAATAGAGGAGTTGACCAGCAGGTAAGGTGGGCTTATCTACTTTTAGAAGTAGATGATTTTCAGATCTTAGATGCCTGCTGGGATGGTATTTGGCAAGTAGAGGTGAGAGAGCAGGACAGTCTGTGGGTCTGTAGATTATTTTGTGCACAGTAGTTAGTTGGGTGAATGAGAGCTGGTGGGGGAGTTCCAGCCACCCTAATTGTTTCAGTGACTTACAGTGGTGGGATGAGAATTTGGCCTTGGAGGCAAATTTTGCTATTTTGTTGTAACACATAGCAAGTTTGGATTTTGTAGAATTTTGGATATTAGTGAGGAGAGGGGCACCATAAAGGAGAGAGGGTAATAACAAGGTAGTTGCAAGGGTTTGTCTAGTAGAGATGCTAAGAAAGTGTTGGTGCCTGTAGAGCATATCAAGCTTTTGGTGTGTTTTTTTGATGTTATTGTTTATGTGTAGGTCAAAGTTAAGGTATTCATCTATAATAATGCCTAGTAATTTAGTGTGTGGGACAACTTCTGTAGTGGTATTGTCTTGGGATTGTATAGTGAAGAGTTTTTTTTATCAAATGAAGTGGTTTTCCTAGGAGTAAAAATTACTAGTTTAGTTTTGTTTTTTTTTTATTTAGGGCATGATGATTGTTAAGCATCCAAGATTCAGTAGCTGTGAGGGCATTCTGGGTAATTTACTGGAGTTCAGAGCTGGAATTTGCAGTGCATATTATTGTAGAGTCATCAGCATACTGGATTACTGAGCATTGTGGGAGAGTGGTGTGAAAGTTGTTAATAAAGATGCTAAATAAGAGAGGACCAAGTATGGAGCCTTGGGGTACCCCTGTGGATGTACTGAGGAAGGGAGAGTAAGACTGTTGCCATTTGGTGGATTGCTGCCTATTGGAGAGATAGCTGTTGAACTATTGTCGGGTAGGGGGAGAAATGTGGAGGGTGGATAGTTTAGAGAGGAGGATAGTGTGGGAAATGGTATCAAAAGCTTTGGAGAGGTCAAGGAAAAGTGAAGCAATTATTTTACCAGAATCCCGTGCCCAGTTAACTGTATCAAGGAAGGATAGGAGGGCATTAGTGGTGCTGTGACCTGGTCTAAAACCATGCTGAGTGGGTGATAAAATTTGATTTTCATGCAGGTGGTTGAGGAGTTGGGCATGGATGCATTTTTTCCAGTATTTTAGAGAGGGGTGAAAGAATTGCTATGGGTCGAAAGTTTGTGGTGTCTGTGTTGGTGCCACCTTTGTGTTAGGGGAGAATGAATGCTTTTTTCCAGATGTCTGGGACAAGGGATTCTTTAATTGAGCTGTTAATGAGTATGCTGATGGGATAAGCTATAGAGTTTGCTGCTAGCTGCAAGAAGTGTGGGGGTAGATTGTCAGGGGCCCAAGTACAGGGTTTTAGCTTAAGTAAAAGTTTTTTTTTTATTGTGCTGGTGGATATGGGGGAGAATTTAGAGTTTAGGGTTAAGGGTAGACTTGTTTTCTGAGATGATTTGGTTATCAGCTGTCTTGGTGGTGGTGCTAACTGAAGGAAAGGTGGTGGTTAGGTTAGCTATGGTATCAATGAAGTAGGAATTGAAGAGGGTGGCAAGTTCAATTGGGATTTTTATGGGTCAGGGGGTGGATTGCTTTGAGAGCCTGAGTGTAATAGTTGGCTGATGGAGGACCAAAATTTTTGGGGATTATTTTTATGTTGGCTTTGTAGGTGGAAGTAGTGGTCTTTTTTATCAGTGGTTATTAGACATTTTGCCTGGTTACAGAGTTGCTTGTAATGTAGTAGAGTTGAGGGGTCTTTATTTTTCTGCCATGACTTCCAGGTTTTATCCATTGTGAACATTACTTCTTTGGTGGATTTTGAGAGCTAGCATGCATGGTTATGTTTTATTCATTTTTGGCGGGTGGGTGCTTGCCTATTTAAGATGTCTAGGAATGTTGAGTTAAAGAATTCAACAGCCTCATTAAGTGGTAGGGATTTGAGGGGTTTCCAGTTTACTTTAGCTAAGGTTTCATTAAATATGGATGATTGGAACTTAGTTTCTGGTAGATTTGTATTGATGTTGGCCTGTGGTTGGCGTAGTTTTGCGTATGATATATGGTGGGTGGTGGTCACTAATGGTATTAGGTAGTATGCCTATACTGATGACATTGAAAGGGTGGGACACTAATATCCAGTCTATTGTGGAGCCCCAGTTGTCATTTTTGTGAGGTCTGGTGATATCTTCAAGTAGTTGGGAGAAGTTGTAAAGATTTATGTTTTTTGAGGGGTTGTTGTGGCATATATCTAGCCCATCAATATTTACATCACCTAGAATGATGGTTTCATTATCTATATTTTGGGAAGTCCAGGCAAGTATGTGTTCTAATATTGGTATATTGTTTCCTGGAGGACTATAAAGAGCAATTATTCAAATGTTTTTATGGTTGTTAAGTTTTAATATAGAGATTAGTACTTCGGCTGGGGAGAAGTTGGGTGTTGGTTTTGAGTAGGGGATTAATGTGTAATTGCTACGGAAGAGTATTGCTACTCCTCCTTTCTTGTTGGGTCGATCGACTCTTAGGCATAAGTACCTTGGGGGGAGAAATTCAGTGTCTTTTATATACGATTTCAACCAGGTTTTGGTAGCTGTTATAATATCTGGGTTGTACTTAGAAATTCACTCATGAAGTTCAGGTATCTTGTTTCTAAGGCTTTGGAGATTTATGGTTGATAGAATAAGAGATTTGCTAGGTTTGCTAGAGTTGAGGGGGGCTGGGCTATACATCACCATGCTGGGAAATAGTGCTTTGGCAAATTGTGTAGGTTATACTTCTCAGTTTTTTTCCTATAAATGGTGTAGTTGCTGCTGGTGGTATGATAAAGGGAGTGTTTTTGGAGAGGTAGAATTTTCACTTTGCATAGTACAGAGGTATTAGCTGTGAATAAGCTAGGGTGGATGTCTGAGTAACTTGATAAACGTAGGTTATGTGTACTGGTTGTACAGGTAGGTGGAGGAGGTATGATGGGTGTCTGGAAAGTTGTGATTATTGTTAGGAGAGAGAGTGTAAGTGAGAGAAGCAAGATCAAAGTAATAGTTGTGATGGACATGATGGTGGTTGAGTGCAATGTGATAAAGAATATGAGCAAGATAGAAGTAGTTTAGAGGGTGGAGTACTATATGGGCTTATTTAGACATGGGTGGGGAGGTAGAGTACAATAATGAGGAGTTATGGTATGATAGCGGAATAATTAGGGGAGTTATGGGATAGGTGGAAGAGAAGTATGGAAGGGGTCAAGCTAGGTATATGATTGATGCTATGGGGGGAGGGTGGGGATGGAGGCAGTGAGGGGAGGGGAGTGAGCATAGCAAACGGAGTGAGTTCAGCCCCACAGGGAGAAGACCTGAAAAAATTATCAGTTTAAAGGTGAGTACTGTACTTAAACTATTGTTTCCATCCATCCCATTGTCAGTAAGCAGGACCACAGGAAAACATTACTATTACAGCACCACTACATCATGTATGCAATAGTTAAAAAAAATGTTGCCCATGTTTTGTAAGGATCCTGGGTATCCTCTGTTCTTGATTATGCCACATAACCCAGCTATTAACACTACATCCATGCCAGCACCCCATACCTACTAGCATTGTGAGTTAACTGTACTGCAAGCCTGTACCATTAAGATCCCATATATCTATGACATATGCCAGACACAATGCCACAGCTCAGAACAAGCTGGCAAGTGATAGGGAGGTAGTTAACTGTCCATAGGGCCTTAGGTCCCTCAGTTATGATTACTGCAGTGTAGCTGCCCATGTGGGGGAGGAGGATCATAGGCATTCCCTTGTGTGGAACCTTGCCAGGTTCTTTGACACTATACTCCATGTTAGGATTATTAAAAAAATTCTATCAACCTAAAAATAATTTGTATTTCATTTGTTGGATAGCTAATTGACTGCCAGATGGAACACATACTGTTAAGTTCAAAGTTTTTTGCTTTAGACAGAAAAAAAAATGTTACCAGTTGTGTCATGTATTGCTTTGTCCTGGCCACCCTTCTCTTTAGCATATACTGCTGTGATGTGAAACTTGATATCACGGGGGTGTAACTAGCCAAGTTTGGTTATGACTACAAACTAGGGGTGAATATCAAACCCTACCTTGATACTTACATTCTCCACCAATGACTGGACAAAACAAATGCCTGGCATCTTAGTCATATGATTAACAGCAAATGAAAGAAATGTAGTTTAGTTTATTTTCCAAAATCTACCATCACCACCATATAGGTAATATTTCCCTCAAATTTGATCCTGTCCTTAGAGAATTGGGAACCTATGTTCATAACAAACTCTCCTTTGACCAACACATCTCTGGCATGGTTAGAAAATCCATGTACCTTGCAGAATGTATTATTTGTTGTATCTTTTCAAGATACAGAAAGTTATATTCCCACATTACTATTCCCTTACCAAGTCTGTTATTGAATTTAGCATCTCGTGTGACATGTACCTCATAAATCAACTAAACCAGCTAGAGATGCTTCACCAGACATTTCAGGTGTCAGTATCCTTAGATACTCTGATAGAGTAAAAGTCATAATCTTCTACTCGGTTTTGTATTGGGTCCTAAGGAGAGAGCTCTGTCTAACCTTCCATTCTTTGAATGACCCCATACCCTAAACTAATTCACCTAAACAGAATTGGTGACGAAAATGCATTATCTAGACCTAATTCTACAACACCTTTTTAACAATTTTTAGCCAGCATGATAGGTACCTAAACAAATGATTACACATCCCCAATTCCAAGAACAGGCTCCTTATCTCCTTGCCAAAATACATAAAATAAATAAATAAAACCAAATTCAACATTGTTGTTTCTTATGTTCAGACAGTTCTATTATTTTTGTCCCTGTGCATAGACATATCTATTTTTTATTATATATCCTCTATACTTTCTGTTTTAAAACCTCATCCCTAGTTCTTTGACATTTTCATCACATTAGTGCAATTACTACAGATACTAGGATACATCTGTCACTCTGTATTCTCAGACATACATACATACATGCATACATACATGCATACTGTGGTTTAGGTAAGTTCGTGATAATATGTTTTGGATGACATTTTGATACGGGCTGAATAGCATTTTTGATTAAAAAAAAAATATATATATATATATATATATATATATATATATATATATATATATATATATATATACACACAGACAGAGAGAGAAAGTACAGAACCATCTAATTGGTGGTTGTTACTCCTAAAAAGTCTATGGTAAATAGATGAAATTTACCTGAAAATGTTATGCCTCATTCATTATATTTTAGATATTTAATAAAGTCTATTATTATCAAACCTTTACCATTTCACTGCAACCAACAATGTGAGACATATTCTTTCCATTTTCAGGCGCTTAATAGCCCTGTTTTCATTAATGTCATAAATTGTTTTGCACTCAGAATAACCCAGAATAAATATGCAGAAATGGGTGTCAAATATGTACCCATCACCTGTAGGAAAAATCGTAGGTAAGACTTACCTTTATATTAAAATATATTTATTTCAAGAACCATTTTCAATAAGTGAAGTAGAAAATTGTTGAACTCATCTGTATAAAGACCTCTGCTATGACTTGTATTAATTTATAATGGTTACATATCTAGGGTACATATATTTGTTTTATTTATACATATATCATCTATCTAATATGCAGTATGTTATGTAATACTTTAAATAGCTAGTTAATTTAACTCAGGGAAGGGTATTATTTTTATTTATGAATGTTGGTAAATGTCTCTACTCTTTTTTGCATGTATTGGGAGTAGTATTGTATTTGTTAGTTATGTTTATTCCTCTACTTACATGTGTTGTTTCATCGTCCTTTGTAATCTCAAGAATTGAGCTGATGCACAAAATTTCATTTAGGCTACATGTGTGTAGTTCTGAATGACAATAAAGTTCACTTTGACTGATTTATCAGCTTTAAGAAAAGAGTACCATCCTTTACCATAGAATTCTTTGGATGTAAAAGTAGTTTTAATTTATTTTTTAGATAATATGTAATAGGTTCTGTAAGACAGGCATGACCTGATACCACTGGATAACCTGGATAGTTTGTTATCGATTGATGCAGCGTTGGTATGATATAAATCTTTTGTATGTTTTGTATTTCTACCATCGATTCCAATAGCGTATGCTGTGAAATAAATCCTTCAGATATTCTTTGTCTTTCCAAAATAGGTCTATCTTATTTTTAAAATCCTTAACTGGATCCAGAGATAGTTTCAGATTGCAGGTATTATCATTTAACTGTTGTTTTATTTCCATGTCATAATCTTTACAGTCTCATATCATTATTATACCTTTTTTACTTCCTTTCTCATTATTTGCTAATAATAATGATAAGGATTTCTGTTTGTTTCTTTATAAATTATTACCAACATTCTGGCAATCATAATACCATTACTATGTGGAGCCTGAAAAATTGTTTTCCTAAACTTAAAAGAACTAGCATCACGATGTTATTGTGTCAGTACCACATATATTTGCATTTCAGTAATTCAAGTTTCACAAATGAAGGAAATCTTTTATGTAAGAAGCATACCTCTCAGCCTACAAACACTGAAAATAGAAACAAAGGCCATTGAAAAAAACAAAATCTGGACATCTAATTAGTATAACATCTGAATACAATACAGCATATAACTTTCTGTTTCCAGTAGTAATGTGGGATACTATTCAGTAACTTGTTTAAAAAAGAGAGATTGAAAAAAAGATGGGAAATATAAGCACACTATCAAAGAGACCATGTAAAATCTGTAGACTTTAATGAACCATATTGCAAAATTCTACCATACATGGTAATTTAGTTTTGCTTCTGAAAGTGGTAGCTGTGTGATGTGTGTCCTCTATATTTTTAAACTATTCGTGATAGTAGTATTTTTAGTCATGTACTAAGGTTTTCTCTATAATGGAATGCTTCAGAGGTCAAAATCAGATGTAGTGAGGGGGATTCAGAAAGTTCAGTAAAGGGGTAAATCCAGCCTGAAAATGGGTTACGTATCTCCATCATGAGCAGGGGTAAATCAGGCCTGAAAAATAAGAGTATTCCAACAAAAAAAAGGTATGGCTGAGAGGTCTGGAAAGCATTAATGATTTTGTAAATATAAAACAAAGGAAAAAATTAAGCCCTTTAATCAGCATACTAGATTCACAAAATTCAAATAACATTTTGACAAAATTACTACTAAATTTTCATTTACTGCAAAATTATATGTGCCATTCATTAAAACAATTGCTTGCAGAACTTCATTCAGAACATTTCAGTCATGGTTTATGTTTCCTGACTCCTCTACTAAAGGGCATGTTATTTGTACATTCAATTGTGGATGAACTATGAACACGTACCCCTCAGGGTCAGGCACTGAAGGAAAATCAGAATATTCGCAATAATTAAAATCAGCATAAAATCAGCATAAATATCAGAAAGATGTGAAGGTGTTTTGAAAATATAACTGCAACATTTCCAACTTTTATTTCTCATTGTTGTCTGTTGTTGATCCAAAGAGTTTGCTATGAACAGAATACTTTTTCATTTACTAAGAAAAAAAACGTATTGTTAAATTTCTCAGTTCTTTGAATCTCTAATTCTGTTTTGAAAACTTTCACTGCATGAAGGTAGATCCATACAGTTGTTAAGCCTGTCATTGTATATACACATCAGTATTTCATGATGAGAAACTAACAGTGCTAAGAATAATTTATAGGAAGTCTTTTGGTTTGATCACCATGCATTCATAATCACTTGTCACTAGTAACAACACTCAGTTCTAAATACACTTTCAGATCTCTGGGTTTTCAAATCAGTTTTAAGTAAATAATACATTATTTAAGATCACATGCCACTGGACAGAGTTTTCTCATTGCCTCAGTTAAATATTGAAATGTTTGAAATATTTTAAAAATGCTAGCTGAAGTATTTCCTTCACCTTCTCATGCCATTGTTTCCCCTTGAAACACTACTTCCTCATTTTTCATGGAAAGGAAACCTATAGCATTGTTCTTGTTATGTGATATACCAGAGGCAATACTTTGCATGTCAACAGGAATAGCCATGTCAGTGCCATATTTATAAACCAAAAAACAACAGTGATGTATTTTAGAAGTTCCAAGCCAACACTCATACTATTTACAAACAAGAAAATTGAGTCTTATAATGAGTCCATAGAGTAAAAATTTATAACACCAAAAAGTCCACCTCTGTCCGAACAGTCCAGTGACTTATTTATTGAAATGACATTTCACAAACCCAGACTGGTTTTGCTCACAGCATTATCAGTGCATTCCCATTGTAGAGGAATGCACCTCCACACCACTGTTATTTATGTACGGTAACTTAAAGATCACTGTATTTCCTTGAAGAAATACTCTGAGATACAACAATTTCAGTGTTACTACATATTCCACCTGTAATTTCTCTCAAATTCTCAAAGTTCAGAGGATCTAAGGCTCATAGTCACAGTACTTAGACTTACAAAGGAAGCTCTTATATATATATATATATATATATATATATATATATATATATATATATATATACATATACACACACACACACACACACATATATATATATATATATATATATATATATATATATATGTATATGTAAGTATGCATGTGTGTGAGTATCTTAATATTGACATATACTTATGCATTTTAACCATTCATGCAGAATTGTAGTCTAACCAGAGAGAATGCAAAGGTGCGATAAATTCATCACATTAAGGCAAACATGTTTTTCTCATAATTTTATTTCACTAAATATTCTTCAAACCAGTGAGCCACAACTATCAACTGCTTTTTGGATATGAAATACATCTACTTCAAAATAAGAAGAAAAATGACCACCAACACAAACCAAATGTCCAAGCCAGAATGTACATACAAAATAAAAGAAAAAAACAGCAGGACAACCACAGCAGCTGTCCCCACTTTAATAAAATGTGTAAAAATGTATAAAAACAAAACACAGGACAAGCGCTTTCACGTATTTCTATGCTTCTTCAGACCTAATATAATATTTTAAAACATACATCATTATATATTATACAATGACCCCCCCCCATTATATATTCAAAAACGTGCATGCGGATTGGTCAGCGTGCATGCTGTAAATCAGAGTTATAGTAATGGAAAAAGGTCCGGTCGCCCGGACTTTTTCCATTACTATAACTCTTTTTTTTTACAGCAACAGAGAATGCAAGCTCTCCATTGCTTCACACTGTCTCACCATGTTAAACAAGTTTAACATAGCGAGACAGATTTAAAAAAGCAACAGAGATTCTCTGTTGCTTTTTTTAAAGCTGTCTCACTATGTTAAACTCATTTAACATAGTGAAACAGTTTTTAAAAAGCAATGGAGATCTTGCTTTCTCCGTTGCTTTTTTCAAAACTGTCTCGCTATGTTAAATGGGTTTAACATAGCCAGACAGCTTTAAAAAAGCAACGGATATTCTCCGTTGCTTTGTTTAAAGCTGTCTCGCTATGTTAAACTCATTTAACATAGCAAAACAGTTTTTAAAAAGCAACAGAGATCTTGCTTTCTCTGTTGATTTTGCCCTCAGCTCTGATGTACTGCACAGGCATGTGCATGCGCAGTACATCAGAACTGCCTCAGAATACCAGACAGCTGCGGAAGGGCAGCAAGGAGGCATTATACAATGCCATTATTTAAGAAAAGTAATTATTTTTTTCCTTAAATAATGTCATTGTATAATAGCAATAACCCATTTCTGGGTGTGGGTAATGCTGGATTTACCCACGGTTGGCTTTGTTTGGTCACTCGGGCTTCGCCCTCGTGACCAAACCACACCATCTGTGGGTAAATCCAGCATTACCCACACCCAGGCTTGGGTTATTGCTATAATATTCAACAGCCTTTCAGCATAAAAACAATCATTCAATTATCTAAGTACTTTAATGCATTTTACTGCTATTAAGTCTACGAGCATTGATGCTAACACTGCTATTTAAGCCCGGATGGAAATGTGCCTGTAGTCTTAGAATCCATCTTAACTCTATCTGTTCTAAGAAGTTGTTAGTATCCCCACCTCTTATATTTTTATAAACTTTTTGTAACACTCTAAAAGGTGGCTCCAAAATGTGTTCTGCTAGAGCATTCTTCATATTCTTATTTTTCATCTCATACAAATGCTTACTAGTTCTATCCTTTAGTCACTGTATGGTCTTTCTTACATAGAAAGAAGAAAGTGCTGGTCCTGTGTTTTGTTTTTATACATTTTTACACATTTTACTAAAGTGGAGTCAGCTGCTGTGGTTGTCCTGCTGTTTTTTTTCTTTTACTACTTCAAAATAACAGAAAGTAACCAAACAACAGTTCAAACACTTTCCCGATATACTCAGCCCATCAGTGCTCCAGTAATAATGTTCTTACATTTATTAATTAAAAGATTACTTGCAAGGAACTGTTGCCTGCAAATATACCTGTCATTTACATAGTAATGTAATGTATTAGAAGAATTTTTCCCTGGGCCTCAAATGAAAATGGGTCTTGAAACTGACTATCACAATTAACAAAACAAATAAAAAGAATTAAAATATGTGTTTTACTACAGATATTTTATAAAGAACAGTATCAGCATATGTATTTTCAAATAAATTCACAAGATATAAATATATGATATGTCATTTACACTGGCATGGTGGTTTTGAACACAGCTGGGCCCGCAACAGACTGCATGCATAATTAAACACTAAAGACTCAAAACATCTCTTATTTATGCTTATGTAGATGCATGCAAACTATAAGCATAAACATATATAAACTATCTGAAGTCTTTCTTGAGTTCATTGTACATGTACAGAAATGAAATAGTAAATGTTATTGAATGATTTAACTCACCAGCTTCTAGCATAAGTTCACAGGTCATAAACATTTGATGATAGTCTGTGCTTTAAATAATCATCACTACATAAACCCACACTGTCATTCATAACTTCTTGAAAACCTATACTGTATCTTACAATAATATTAATAGAGATGTTACAAATTCATATAAATATTAGAACATCCAGTTTTTACTATGGCTATATACAAATGGGTTGACTTAACTGCAGTTTAAATGTTAACTTTTTTATATTGTTTTCAGTGGTTTATAAATGCATTCTGTTTCCATAAATGACAGCCAGAGGTAACGTATTCTACAATTCATCAATCACTTTGTAAACATCCAAACATAATGCAGCACCTAAACTACCAACGGGAATTATCACCTAATAAATAAACATTAAGTGGCACTGAAAGTCAGAAAAGTCATCATGCCTTGAACTCCAAACAATTGTTCATTATAAAAAAAAATAAAAAAAGCATATTATGATATAATAAAAACATTATTTCTTTCAGGTGAGATTCATAGTAGAGATATCACAACATCAAATAGATATTACAACTTCTAATTTGAATTGTATAATTGAGCAATATTTTGAATTTTGGATCATTCTTAAATTGATCAATATACTTAATAAATATTCAATAGCAATGTTACCTTCCCACTACTTAAGAAAATGTCATGGTCACAAATAAGCATTATGTATCACACAAATCCAGACAAAGAAAAAATGTAGAATACAGACTAAATTTCATTGATTAAATGTCATTAAGTATCAGTTTAATAGTCAATTTCAATTCTGTGACAAAAAATAGGATAACTATAACAATCCTTGAATAATATTGTTAACAAATGGGCTATATAGCTTATAGCTGAACAAGTTGTTGGGGATTACAAACAAGCCAGCAGTAAACCTTCTAACAATGCATGACAGCAAAACAACTGTATCCTTACATAATCCCTCCTTGCCAACCTAATTCTTTACAAAACACCAATGTATTCATCAAAAAAATCTAGAAAAACTCCTGTCTTTTGACTATAATTTGAGGTAAAAATGTTCTTTTAAATGATAATTAAAATTAGATGAGATGCTCAACCACACGGCAAGGTATTCCATTTCATTCAGTCTAATGTCAGATTTCTTCAGCAATACAGTGCTTACACTAGGTGTGCATGATCTGTATTCAGGAACATCCCAACCACATTTTTTGTGCTGTATATTCACTTAGACAGATTATACTAAGTGGAAGCATAGTCTATATTTTGTGGTAACCCTTATGAATCCCCCTCAATATTCAAGACTACAAGAAAATCAGTAGGAAAACTAAAAGAGAAAGATGATGGGAGTTACATATGCTTGTGCTGTCTATTCACATAGAACTGAATACTTAGTGTAGGCACTCATGAATCTGGCTTTTACATGAAAAGCCACCTCGTACTCTGAAATCAGGTTCTGATGGAGTGATACAACAAGTCTTTATGTTTGGGTGCTCTCTTGCAACAAAATCAGTGGGAGTCATCAAGTAGCCATTTCATTTAGTTTCACACACAGTTATTAGCAAACATAATTGTAAAAAAGATTTAATTAAAAAAAATCAGCTGACTACTTAATAGCAAAGCAATTCTGTTTTCTTTCTCTCCATAAGTCACTGAATTGCCCAATGGAATAATATACATATTTATCTGTGCCAAATTCTCTGTCACAATTTCATTTGTACTATTTTTTTTTTGAGTGGAATTGTCCTTCAGAAACATAAACTGCTGGGTATTCTGTGGTAACTTATACCGAATTAATTAATGATTTAACATAACTAATACATGACTTTTATGAATACAACTTAATGCAATGTACAGAATAACCTCTGCTTTATTTACTGAATGGCATGATTTATAGCACTAACCTCACTATACAATCTTCAAATCTTTAACAATTCTGAATATGGAGTATTGTTTACTAAAATATGCTGGTGGCAGTAATGGTATATAATTAAAAAAAATGCATTTCAGCAAATCCAGGAAAATAAAATGTGTAAGAACTTCTGTATTATTTTTAACTGAAAGTATAATCAGCAGTTACTATAAATTGTAAAGGTTTTGCTAAGAAACATTTTGTAATGTATAGTGCATTTAAATTATTTTAAACTATGCTTTATCTGCATTCTGTACTCATAGCAATATGTTTTGCATGGTAATAGCAACATTTGTATATTTAGGTCTTGTTATGTAAATAAATATGAAATAAAAGTGTACCCCCACACACATATGCACAGACACGCATGTGCACATACACACACACGCACACACACACAGACACACACACACACACACACACACACACACACACACACACACACACTTGTTTGAACTGGGAAGATAATATTTCTTCTTCAATTCTTATGTATCAAGCACAAGTTAAAATCCTGATAACTTGTTGAAAAAGAGACAGCAGATCATAAAAAGACAATTCCTAGAGTTTTGTTCTTTGGGTTTGATTTTGTGAAGGTGAGAACAAAGCAGAAAGAAATTAGAAGAATGAGATGGATTAATCTAATACTGCCCTTGTTACAACATAAAATACAGCAGGAATTTCAGCAATTAAATTTTGCATTTTGGTGTATACCTTTGCATATAAAGTTAGTGCAGTGCATTTCTGGACTGGATTATCTATTTTATTTACATAAAATGATTACTCTTACATAGAATTTGCCTTGCCATACATAGCCCCAAGGACACCATGGATAAAGTGTGAGGGCTGCAGTTAGAAAAGGAATGCTCAAAGAATCCTTTAACAGGAACTTTAAAAATTTGTGTACAGTGCATGATGGACAGTTGTTAGGCATGAAGCATTGTTTGCTAAAAAACTAAAACTGCTTCAGTAGGTCATATCTCAGTAATATAAGCACAGGTAAATTTAATGCAAATATATGGCCAACAATAAATTATACCCTTAAATGTGGGTGAGTAGGAAAATGAGGAAATAGATAAATGGGGGACAGTCTATGGTGATGAAAGGTGATAGCTGCCTGTAGACCATGCCAAACAACTTAGCAAGTGATAGCAGACAGAGCTTATAAGAGTCAGTGTCATAGTAGGATACGAGTCAGCATAGTGGTGATGAAACCAACTTACGCACCAGGATGTAGGTCCAAGTTGACACAGTTAGGCTGTATGGGCACTTGGCTAAGTAGCCAATAGTAAGTTGCTTTGATGTAGGTTTAAGAGGTCAGCAAAGTCTAATGATGACAGACTGATAGCCATGCATAGATCTCATTGGAAAGAATGAGGTCTGACCGCTTGATTATGGAAGACTGTCTGCAGGGAGTCCCTGTGAGTCAGAAGGCAGTTAAGGTACAAATGGAATATCTCAGATTTGAATAAATTATGAAATGTAAGCTTTAATAAATCAGAAAGGTTAATGGGTAAATTAATGACATGGAGAACATTTAGTAAAAAATAAAGTTTGTAATTTGGATTTGAAGTATGTGGACTTCATTAGATGTACAAAATCTACAATTCTTTTGTTTAATAATTTAGAATTATTTACCATTGCCATTTGCACTTCCTCATTTACAAATTGATTGCCTCTTTATGGATCTTTATGGAATGGAATTGTCTATGCTTGCTATCAGGAGGTTTTACACAGAACAAGAAACAATTTGTGTTGGAAATCTTTATCTATTGCAGTACGTACTGAACATGGGTTATTGTTGCAATTTATTTCTTTTTTTTCTGGGATTGTTATTTGGATGCAATTTATTTATTTTTTTTTTCTGGGATTGTTATTTGGATACAGGAATTTCTAACTTGAAAGAGAACTTAAATCAACGGATCATAGACTAGTTGGACTTTATATTCTGCCTGAGACTTTAAACATCTACAATCTGTAATTGTCAATTTCAACAGCAAATGAAGCTAGTTTATTCTGCCATCAAGCAAATCATAAAAAGTATTTTCTTTTCTATTTTTTTTTTCTTTTCTTCTTCCTGTATAACTTATTCACTGCCCTGTACATTCTTTTCTTTTTTATGTATATCTTAAATACTGCCCTGCATGTATAAGCATTTTTTTTAAAACAGTATTTACTTGTTCATAGCCACCACATCAACAGGAAGAACATATCATTGTCAAAGAAATGAGAGCTCTTCTGCTGACTATTCAGGTTTTTCAGCCTCTCTTCTCCCCAGGACCTCTCAAGGTGTTTACAGACAATACCACAGTGATGTGGTATGTAAACAAATAGGGGGGGGGGCAAGAGCTTATCTTTTTTGCCAGTTGGCAGTCCTAGTGTGGGAACTTGCTATCCAGTATCAACTGACTTTTTAGGCAATTTACATTCCCTCAGGTCAGTACATTGTGGCAGATTCCCGAGCAGATCCATAACTCAATCCCACAAATGGATGCTTCACAGGAATGTGTTTCTCGACATTGTCCACCAATGGAGTACTCCTCAAATAGATCTTTTTGCCTACCCTCTAACAGACAACTTCCTCTATTTTGTGCCAGAGTCCCAGGTCCTCTGGTCAGGAAGGTGGACATCCTCTCTTTTACTTGGAAGGGGATGTTTCTTTATGTCCTCCTCCCCTTCCTCTCATTCCAAAAGTCTAGTTCAAAATTTAACAGGATGCTCCCATAATCTTGTTGGTGACTCCTTTTTGGTGAGACAGCATTGGTTCCCTCTTCTGCATTTAGCCAAGGGCAGTCAGCATAAGTTACCTCACAGGGTGGCCCTACTCGCACAAGACAAGGGATCTGCCATCCATCCCCACCTGTCCACTCTTTAAATGGCACTGTGGGTGATAGGATTTTGACTCCACATAGATACTTTTTTTCTGAGGATGTGCTTATAGTCCTGCAGGAGGCCAGGAAACCCAATACTAGGAAATATACTTATCCACATGGAAGAGGTTTTCTGTTTGGTGTCTTTCTCATAACCTGGATCCACTTGCTGTGGATGTTCCTTTGGTTCTTTCTTACCTGTGTGAACTGCTCAAGGCTAGTTTGCCTTATTCATCTGTTAAGGCCCACCTATCAGCTATCTCTGCTTGTCTGTCTTTATCATCTCCTTTAGCTTCTAGATTTGAAACCAAACAATTTCTTAAAGGTGTCCTGCATGCTAGGCCTCCCAGGAAGCCTGTTCCTCCTACCTGGGATCTTAATTTTGTCTTAGAAAATTTTACCCAGCCTCCTTTTGAGCCTGCAGCTTCAGCTTCCTTGCAGCATTACTACTGGAAGACTGTACTTTTGTTAGCCTTTACTTCTGCCAGATGGGGATTTGAGCTTCAAGCCCTTATGGCTTGTCCTCATTTTTTTGTTTTTTCATAAGGACAGGGTGTCCCTTTGTACTAATCCTTCTTTTATGCCCAAGGTGGTAAATGAGTTTTCAATTAATCAGTCTATTCACTTGCCCACTTTTTTCCCTTCTCCAAAATCTGCTAGTGAGAATGTCCTTCATACATTGGATGTGCATAGACAACTCAGATTTTATTTGGATAAGACTAAGACTTTTCGTAAATCTGATCTAATGTTTATTTCTTTTCATCCTGTGTATTTAGGATTGGCTGTGTCCAAGCAAACTATTTCTTCTTGGATTTCCAAAGCCATTTATTTTTGTTATTCCTTTCATGGTAAGCGCATTTCTTCTGTTAAGGCTGATTCTACTAGAATTGTGGCTTCTTCTGGTGCTTTTTTCAAGGGTTTGGAGACTAACTCTATTCTTGAGGCAGCTACCTGGACTTTTGTGCATACATTTATCAAGCACTACAAGTTGGATGGAGTTTACAGCTAGAACTTCTTTTGCTAGGCCCATCCTTCATGGCTTGCTGGAGAGTTCTATTGGTCCTTTCTCATCCCTCTCTTCCTGAGCTTTGGCAGTCTCCCTATTGTAATGAATACTGCAGCAGTGAAATGGAATGACATTGTACAGTTGTGTAAAGTCCTTACCATAATGGCAGATGTCCTTCTCTTCACTGTTGCAGAATTCACTCCGTCTTGCCCCCCCCCCAGTCCATTTCTCTTCTGGATTGACTGGTTATCTCTCAGCTCTTGGAATGGCAGTCCTACTGGGGCTCTCAGTTATGAGGTTGGTACATCTGAATGTCACCTTTATGCCCTATGCCACATGAGGAATCTACGTGTAGTGTACCATGTACCTTAAAGCAACCTAAAGGCTTTGGTATACTGGCTGGATGTCGGGCCGCCCTTGGCAGGGGATCCTTATTGTAATGAGTACTGCAACAGTGAAGAGAAGGACATCTACTGTTATGGTAAGATTTCACACAACTGTACTGTATCCTCTGTCAGTACACGACTATTAAATTTTACTTCATTTGGGGTCTTACACATGTGTACATATACATGCATTTTTATTGACCTTTATCCTTTAGCAAAATATCTAGCTTCCTTTGACTCTGCCCTGTTGCAGGCATTCATTACAATTTATGAGAGTCACACTGTATAGAAGTAAGGCAAAATCCACAGAATTTTCACACAAGAAGTTCAAATAATGTAACTAAACATTACAACAATCTTGTCTTTAATGTTCAGGGGCATTTCTTGAAAGTAGAACTGATAGGTCCACAAATTAATCTTGAAATCTGAAAGAACTGTAATGCTCAAAAACTAATATGACTTTTCCTGAGTTTTGCAGTGTGGTTTTGAGTATTTTTTGATGTTTTCTAATGTTACAAATCCATGATGAAATATCTCTGCCAGCACTTTTCTTGAAATAGGCAGCAGATCTCAATGCATTCTTTTCACTTATACCTCCTACTTTTAAGTACTAGCTGCTACATTGTTGATGGGCAATACATTTATTTAATTAATTTACAGCAATATATCTGGCATGAAATATGTACATTGGTATGGTAGTTCAGGTTTCTTAAGCAAATTTTAATTAACACTATAATTATCACACAGTACTCTAAATTTCTAGGTAGTAGATTATTAGGTATTATACCATGACCCCCCCAAAACGTGCACGCTGATTGGCCAGCGTGCACATTGTAATTCGAGTTATACTAATGGAAAAAGGTCCGGTCGCCCGGACTTTTTTCCATTAGTATAACTCTACTTTTAAAACACTGTCTCTCTATGTTAAATGGGTTTAACATAGCGAGACAGCTTTAAAATAAGCAACGGAGATCTCCGTTGCTTATTTTAAAGCTGTCTCACTATGCTAAACCCATTTAACATTGCGAGACAGGTTTTAAAAAAAAGCAACGGAGAAAGCAAGATCTCCGTTGCTTTTTTTACTGTTTTAGCTATGTTAAATGGGTTTAACATAGCGAGACAGTTTTAAAATAAGCAACGGACATCTCATTTGCAAATACATTTGCAAGTAATGCATTCAGAGAGGAGTTACAAAGGCCCCGCAAACATCAATTTATAAAAGATTTCAATTAAATTAATTAGAGCATTTCATTTACTTTATTAGTCAGTTCTAAGAAAAGTAGAAGCAAATTGCAAAGTACCCAGTCCAGTTCATAATTTAAATGTAGGAGACACAGAAAAAGGAGTTCCCAAACCGTTATCCCCTTTAATAGGTTTTTGCCCCAAAATAACATACAAAGAAGGAAGACATACACATATCATAAAGTTTGATTTGTAAATTGTTTGGGAGCAAAGGAATGTAGTATAAACTGGCATCAACATTTAGTCTGTTTTTTTTTTTACATACTAAACAACTAATATGGTTTGAATTGAAGGCAGAGAGGCTGCGTGTTATGCTGAAGGAATATTGGCATGAAAAAGATTACACTGGCCAATTGGCATTTCCATCTAGAATAGGGCAAAGTGAACTAAAGAAGAATCATACCTAGAATTAATTTCTTTAGAGCAAGGAATATTTGTGCGGGATGGGACTGGGTTACTATACTAAACAGATCATTTATCATCCCCCTGGGCTGTGCAGGGATATGGAGATTTTTCAAGCATCTGTTAGATTGTATGGCCAACTGATATGGTTGAATTAATGAATTCTCCAGATTTCACTTTTTTATTCTAGTAGACATCAACCATGGCCGAGAATTGATGGAATGCGCACTATACAAAAGCAAGCATAGTTGGAGAGAGATTTATAAACTCACTGTCAATTTCAAACCACACAGCTCATTGAAAGTTGCCTTCAATTAAGAATATCATCCTGCAGGTAAACACTATAGATTTCTGTCCCATTATATTATTTGTAAGTTTGGTGCAAAGAAGCATTATTAAGTCTAGAACAGAGTTTACTGAATAACTTGTGCAGTATTCCTGATGAATGGAATACAGTTAAGGTGAAATTCAGACAGGCTACTTTAAAACAATGAGATATGGAAATCAGAGAATAAAAAGTACCTTGAATTGCTACAAAAAAAATAAAGAAGTGCAGATGGCAAGTAGAGATACATATAGCAGGGAAACTGAGATGCTTAATCAGACCAAGAGAAAACCAGGTGATTCCTTAGAATTCATTTGAAAAGGTAGCTATAAGAGTAGGATAACTATTCTAAGACTCAAATAAATATCCAATTCAAACATTCTGGCAACAAAGCATAGGAGAAATTCAGAAAATGAAGGGCTCATGTGTGGGAGACTTAACCAGAAGCCCTAAAAATATTTGATAGTTTCTGAAATATTTATAAGGAGTTGTATAAATGAGAGAGCATACCTTACCTTAGCTGATTATACCAGAAAACTGCATGTTATGGCAATAAAATTTATTTTCCAATGTTGCAAAATACATAGTCAGAACAGTTGTTAAAGTATAAATCTCCAAATAGCACTGTGACATATCATCAGGAGGTTCTGAGGAAGTCTGGCTAGGACAGATGAAAGCGCTTAACCTTCGTTTGCTGAAAAAACAGTATTAGTGTTCTGTGTGTATTTCCGTATGTGCATAGTGGATTAAACTTTGGTTACTACAGAGTTAGCCTTTGTGGATTATTCCAGCTAACCTATACTGCAGTTCTGTTCGAGACTAAAGGTACGGTCTTCGGCTATTCCACTTCGTTGGTTCATACCCATTTTTACTTTCTGATATCATCAGGAGATGACAGAATCAAAACGGAACTATGGAAGTTATGAAGTCAAAAATTTGTGGACACCTTGACAATAGTATGAAATTAAGTTTGAAGAGTAAGAGGGTTCCTGCATCTTAGAAATGAGTACTAGTTTCAGTGATCCTTAAAGAAAGAAGGATCCTTTGTCCCCAGCTTCATACAGATCAGTTCTATATTGAGTCTTGGTTATAAGACATTTTTGGCAAGTTCCTTACTAGACCTGATAGATTTTGACCAGTTTGATTTTTATGTGAGGGAGACAGGCTGCTGCAAGAAGATGCAAAATAAGTCCATTGTTGGTAATGAAAAGGCATTTGACAAAGTTGTTAGGACTTTATGAGCTGGCTATTAAAAACATGGCTCTTCAGAAAGATTACCTGAACTAAGTATGGATATGTAAGTTACTATTGTGTTACAGAGGAATCCATCAAGGCTTTCCCATGTCACCTCTCCTCTTTTTCCTTTATTTTGAACCTTTGGCTACAATAATCAGAACATTTCAGTTTAAGACTACCAAGTAGCAGGTAACCAGATTAAAACAGCCATATTTGCTGGTGACAAGTTACTTTATCTCACTAACCAGGAGCAGGATGTCCCACTACTTATGTTTTCCAAATGTAAAAAAAAAAAAAAAAATATATATATATATATATATATATATATATATATATATATATATATAAAATGTATCAAGTTACAAGATTAAACGAGGCAAAGACCTAGAGCACTAGTGCTTAATTATCACACTAGCCATACAGTAGTGCAGGCATATCTGTATTTCTGAGGACACTCTATGCGGTGGTCTTGTTGATGAACTTGGTGTCTCTGTCAGGGAGCCATAGGAAGAAGTTAAAGAAAAGAATGTTAAAGATTAAAGAAATGAAACATCATTATGTTGGATATAGCCAGTAAGGTGCAGGCCATTAAGTAGTTTCTGGTTATATTGATTCTGTACATAAGTTAAGCCATTTTAGCCTTCTCAAAAAAAAAAAAAAAAAAGAGGAGCCATCCAACAGGTCCTAACAGACCATACCAAAAAGGGTCATGATCACATTAAATACTTTCTAGTGCCAAAAAAGACCAAAGATCTCCAGCCTATTTTTGGCCTCAGAAGTAAATATTGTGGGAAGAAATATCCAGGGAATTGTTATGGCTAGGCTTGTATAGGCCCTAGGGCTGAAAGCCTAGTACCAACCTATGAACCTATGAACCTATAAGAGGCCTAAATACATTTTTTCCCAAAAGGACAGTTTGGCCCAGTTTATACTGACCAAGTTAGCTAAGTAGTTGAACTGATTTAGGGATAATTTTCAGCCATGTCCCAGGCTTCAATGACAATGATAGTAAGAAATGCACTTAGAAATAAAAAAAAAAAGTGGGGACACAATGCTCCAATAAGGCACTTTGAATAGATTTAACATACGATACATAGCCAACATGTGACACTGAGCAAGTAAAACAAAAAACAATATTTGCAAGAATGCATACATTAATAATGCTTAAATGTGCAATATAAACTTCATTATAAATAGAGAATTGTACATAAGCATATCATACAGCTGACCACACCCTCCGACTATTCCTGTAATCTCCTTTCCTGCTCACATTCTTCTCTGTGCTCCATCTGAAATAGCCTACCATTTCTACACACACTCTTTTGCTTTATCCTTTACTATTAGCAACTTTCTCTCCTGACCTCTATCTCTAGTTCTTTATTACTCTAACCCTTGTAGCTTTACTGTAATCACTATCAAATTCTTACAAGTAATTCTCATATCTTCTACACTTTTACTCTTATATACTACAACTCCTGTATCATGGCTGCTATAGCCTCTTAATGTGTTTTCTAGTTTCAAACCTCAGTTATTATATGAGAGCTAAGCATTTTTTTTTATATTTACCCATAGTACTATTTCAGCTGTACTTGTACTATATTGTAATTAAGTTTATCGTCTGTTTATATATTCTAAATGTACTACTGCATAAAAATTATTTTCCTTCTGCACTTTGTATACCCTAAATGTGTTTTAGTGGTGCTCTGTATATTCTAATTGTGTTTCTGTGGGGGGTTTCTCCCTGGGCCTCCACTGAAAATGGGCTCTGCTTGGCCCAGTGGACTTTCCCGGTAAACAAATGCCAATAGGTAAATAAATAAATAAATACATTTTTAAAGCTTGCAGATGACATCTTATCTCATGAGTGACTATAATTCTCATGGTATTGGAGTGACTGTTGGTATCCACCCTTTGGGAAAGACAGACTATTTTGCTATTGCTATTGTAAATTAACATAATGACTAGCTCATTGGAAGAGAGTTCAGAAAACTGAGATCTTAGTATCAGAATTACAGTCGTGTAGCAGCATGTGTTGTGAATACCGGAAAGGGATCTGTCACTGGAGAGGTAATATTAGCATCTTCTAGAAAATATTTGTGTGTGTGCGTGTGTGTGTGTGTGTGTGTGTGTGTGTGTGTGTGTGTGTGTGTGTGTGTGTGTGTGTGTGTGTGTGTGTGTGTGTGTGTCTGTCTGTCTGTGTCTGTTTATTGTTGTGCTAGAAGACATTGGTCTCACCAGTCCTTCCTTTTTACCTATAGAGGTAGGTGATATCCTGAGAAGTATGTGATTATAATCTTGTTCTGTAGCTGGCAGTATAAGGCTTATTTTGGTATGAAAGATTGTTGTTCCTAACACAAGGTATTAGAATTAATTTGCTGTAAGATCTTAATGCCATTTGCTTCTTGTGTACATTTTGTTGGCAGTAATGTGAACTTCAAGATTTATATCATCTGCACCTGATAAAAAATGCCAGTGTTGCTAACTTGGGTTCTGCAGCCACTACACCCAATTTACTTTGGTAATAGCAGTGTGGAGTCTGAACCCCATACTACTGTAACTCACATTTTGGTGAAAACTGTAGGATACAAACGCCATCTGTTTATCACAAATTTGATGACAGTAGTTGAATTCAAGCATTATCATTTCATCACTTATTCAGTGGCAGTAGTGGGTTATACTGTAAAGTGTAATTTTGCAACAGTAAAACAGACTTGTCAGCATAAAGTGTGTGTATCCTTGCAGCCACAGGGTAAAATATGCATCAGTGTACATTAGACAACAATTATTTGATTTTTACTTAGAGTAGTAAGGTAGCTTAGAGGAATATTCCAATATGCTTGTGTTATAGCTAGGTAATGAATGCAAATAAAAAGAACTGCTGCATAATGGTCTGAATAAATATGATTTAATATATGCCTTGTGTGGATTTAAAGGGAAAGACAGATACTATTTGTTTTGGAAGTCTCATTATCCTTTCTGGAGTGCACTGAGTCACAGTTGATACTGTCCTTTTCTTTCTTTTTGTCTGGGAATATTATTTGGAGTTGGGAAATATTAACTTGCAGAAGAAGCTAAATTGAATTTCTTGAATAACAGACTTGTTAGACTTTATTTTTGTCTTGAGGCTTCAGCCACTTATATAAGGCAATTGGAAATAAGAGCAGATGCAGTTAAATATGTTTTGCCATCTTTCTATCCATATAAAACCTCTGATTTTCTTTTCCCTGTGAAACTGCAATACTGTCTTGTTGGTATAATCAGTTTGCTTCAAAAGTAAAGATGTTTTATATGCTCATTTGTAAAAGCTTGTAGCTGATATATGCGTCTATAGCATATTATCGTACGATGTAAATAGCAAATGCTATTTCATCGTACTGATAATATCAAAACAACAAAATATCGAGCAAACGGAACAGCGAATTATTTCCGTAAAAAAAAAAAGTAAACACAAATTTAAGTGGGGGGCTTCACTCCCCACACCACCCCCCACACCCCTCTACTTAAATATACCAACTCCGACATCGCATCATAGTGGAGGAAATGGCAAAGTCCCGAAGACGGCCCACCAAATTTTTTCCCTGGGAAAAAATTTGATGTTCCGTGACTTTGCTATTTTGCCATTTCGACAGTATCAGATCGACTAAATAGCAACCTCTATTTAGTCCATTCGATAGCATCATATAGACCCCTGATATATTGCTTTATTAGTGAATATCATCCTTGCTGATTTGATGTAACTGTTGGTAACTTACATTTAGGAGCAAAGCTTCTTGACTAACACTTATGATAAATGAATGTATCAGATGGCTCATTAGAAGCATGTTCAGTAACACAGATCTTGGTATCAGGGTAGTAATCTTCTTGCAGAGTGCATTATGAATACAGGAAAGGGGCATTGACACTGTAAAGGTATCAGTGGTCCCAAATGGGAAGCATTGTGTGAGTGTGTTCATGAGAAAAATCATTTGATTAGGTCTCAATTACTGTTGGTAAGATTATTCTAACATACACTGGACTGAAACTGATGCGAGAGAAACTATGCAGAGTTACTGGTTATAGCTGATAGTTTATTTAAGTATGACAGGTATTTTTTTATTTTATTTTATTTTATTTATTTATTTATTTAACATTTGTTGACTGGGAAAGTCCAACTAGGACATAGCTTATTTTCAGCGGACCCCCAGGGAGAAACACTCCAAACACACATCTTTGGAATGTGGGAGGAAACCGGAGCACTGGGAAGAAACTCACACAAATGCAGGGAAGATATGCAGAATCTCCACAGAAGGCACCCCAGCTGAACATCGAACTGGAGAACCTTTTGCTGTGAGGTGACAATGTTAACTGCTGCACCACTGAACCGCTCATAATTTGTCATAATGCAAGGCAATAATGGCCATTTTCCAGAAGCTCTTAAGGCCAGTGGCTCCTTTAATGCATATTTGGTTGAAGTCATATTGGATTATAATTCCTGGCTGTCATAAATAATTGCCACTGGTGTTTAAGGCTCTGTATCTCCTACTACTGACATAGTTTGGCTTTTAGCAGTATGGGATTTGAGGTATGTAACCTTATTGCTCACAATGTTATTGGAAGTGATAGGATTCAGATCCCACCTTTTCATTATATATATTTGGCGACAGCAGTGGAATTCAGTTTCCAAGTATGCATCACAATGCAGATAAATAATAATCTGAAAGTCAATAGTACGTTAAAGTTTGTGTAAGTAAAGCAGCATCATGTCTTTATTCTTTGAAGGTGTCTGTAATAGCGAATAAGGTCTGTAAGCAAAGGTAGTACCTATGCAACAAGTTGCCATGGTTGACACCCCTTTTTCCTTACTTTCAGTGGTCAGGACCAGGCAAGACAGTATTGGAGAAAGAATTAAATAGGAAACAGGCTGGTGAAAAGAATGCAATGACTGACAGGGAATACATAGGTAAAATCCCGACCAATTACACCAGAGGAGAGGAATTAGGACTCTACTTAGTTTTCCTTTAATAAGGAGAAAGTAACAGGAGTGGCAGTTTACAGAGGGGAAATTAGTTTTCTCAAAAAGAAGATGATGGAGTAGTAATGGCCAAATTGTGTTTGTTACTGTTTCCCTGGATTTGCTCAGTCTCAGAGTGATATGTCCAGGGTGTTGGCTGTAGATGCCCCAGTGTGGGTGCTGAGAGGGACTGCTTCCTGGGGAAAATAGTTTCAAACTGTTCTTTCATAATATTTATCATTAATAGCAAACAATGCAGGTGCCTCATTTCTCTTTAATGTTATGTTACATGCAATTGATAAGTTCAGTATAGTGAAAAATTTTATGTTGATGAAATCAGCTTCAGTAAAGCTCAATGGAAAAATGCAATTCCATTAATGATGAACTCTTCTGAAAATGAACAATGGCCACTTGCGAATCAAAGTAAACCTTGGTTAAAATGGATCTACCTTTTGTCAAATAAAGAATGCCAAGTCAGCTGCTCCAGTGAATGACCTTATTGAACATCTGAAAAATGTTCATATCGAGAAGATCATTAGACTAGAAAAGAAACAGACACTTTGCAGGTCAAAATTCCCCATTCAGATAACTGCAGCACGTGAGACCACTGAATGAACCAACCTCATTAGAAGCAAGTGAGCTAGATAACCAGCACCCCTTAGCGTATATGAAAGGAATGAAATTGGTGAACTTATTATGATGTAATACCAGTCACTTCAATAATACTTTAGTAACACAGTGTTGAGATAACCTGAACTGACAAGTAAATCAAGAAACCATGCAAACACTCCTGTGAAGCAGAGCATCCATAATCTCACAGCAAGCAAAATCTGGTAAAAATGCAGTAAAACCCATAAACTGCAAAATGCAAAGATTAAGGAGTATGACAGTCCATATGCCTAGGAAAACATTTTAGAATTAAATTGGTATTATGATAAAATGGAAATATATTAAAAACTATCAAAAGACATATAGGCCAGTATTCATAAATGAGATACAGGTGTTCCTGATGCTTACTAGTGAGCATAGGAAAGGTGAGATTCAAAGAGGCCATTTACATTAATGTAAATGGCCTTTAGAATAATGAGATGCAAATGAGAAATGCTATAAATTATTGTATGCTAATGAGGTGATTTTTGTAATCCATAGTGTGTAAATGCACACAGTATGCACATCCATTGTTAAATCCATGAACTTTCCCTCAACCATCCTTTAAGTAGTTTGTCCAAGTATGCACAACCACTTCCTTGGCACAAAATTGAATTATTTCCCCCAGCAAC
Source organism: Protopterus annectens (assembly GCF_019279795.1). NCBI lineage: Eukaryota > Metazoa > Chordata > Ceratodontiformes > Protopteridae > Protopterus > Protopterus annectens. The sequence goes on from NC_056745.1 coordinate 957,838,826, forward strand.
CCCTTCATTAGTTTGTCTTCTGTATGCATAAGCAGTAAAATATGACAAAATAAATTAAGATGAACAGAAATCTCTTCAGTAGTCTGACCATGTATGCACAAGCACTTCCCTGACATATAAATGAATTATTTCACCCAACAACCCCTTCATTAGTTTGTCGTAAGTTGCATATGCACTAAAATGAGATCTCTTCAGTAGTCTGACCATGTACTCACAAGCACTTCCCTGTGACCTCTTCAATAATATGTCCAAGTATGCACAAGCACCAACATTAAACATTTACCCCAGCAATCTCTCCTCACATCTCCCTATTGCTGCTTACTGGTATAAGTTCAGGGCCATGTACACACTTGGTATGCAAATTACCTCATTATAGATTCATGCCTATGAATCGTACTCATATGGAAAAATCCAACACCTCATATTAACTATCCCCTATCACTTGTGCATTTAATATGTCATTTTTTTGTGATGGGGAGCATGTTTATAAAAAGTGCTCTACATTTCCGCATTCATACTGAAAGTCTCAAATTTGCATCTCCACATAGCACCACTCTTCATGGATTAGCACTATGAAAATACAAAACCTGGACTATGAATATAGGTCATAGTTTACATAATAGTCACTTTTCAGACAGCAGACAGCTGTAAACAACTTGTACCACAGAATCAATATAATACAGAACAAACAGATGGATTTTTACATAAATCCCATTAATAAAGGCTGTATCATATTTAAAAAAATGGATTGCCTTTATTAACAAATAATGAATAATTTATGGAATTACAAATATTCAGACTTGTATCAAGTGCCAGATTTATTGGCACAAACAGTTAAAAAAATTATTTTTTTTACGTTGGAGAGAAGTAAAGATGACAGATGTGTTTTAGTCTTTCAATTTATTTATTTATGCACATGTGTATGCATCTATGTATGTATGTGTGTTTTGATCAATAAACTGTGCAGATATAAGTGAATGTCTCATGTTATACATTTTGGTTAAGGGTTACTAGCTACATAATATGTTTTTAAGTAGTCTGAGTTTGCTTATAAAGGATTTGTGGATTAAGTCAATGATTAATTGTGGAAACTTATTCCAGATGTTGTCTACATAATTTTTAAAAAGGGTGTTATATTTGTTAGATTTTGTTAGCACTGTTTTTGATGAAAAAAAAAACTTGGATAGGATGGTAGGTTTCAAGAGGTGTAATGTGAAGTCATCCTGAATTTCTGATGTATAAAATTATAGACATTATTTTGGGGGATGAGATCTTGTTTGTTTTTTAAGGCTAGCCAGGATAAATTTTCAGGAAAATACACTAGTGGGTTCTAACTGGTAAACAAAGCATAAACATAACAGTTTGTAATAGATTTGTTCCAATTTTGACATAAGGTTTTCTGAGAAATCTGTGTTAAGTTATGCAGTGTTGAATAGCTTCAAATATAGTAGAGTGAACACTAGTTTTTCTTTGATTATAGAAGTTATTTGGTGCTGTATCAGCTGCCAAGAGTTGTATTGTAATTTTTTTTACAGTTGCATGGATCTGGTCCTTCAATGAAAGAGTGCCTTGAGTATGCTGGGGAATTTCAATATGTGTGTATGTTATATTTTCCTGCCAGATGATACAAGAATTTGCAGTTCAGGAGACTGCTGTTTTGCAGTGAACAGAAAAGAACACAATGGTGGTGTTTTTATTAGCATTTGATATTAATTGGTTGTCTTGTCAAAGATTTCTGTAGTGTGAAGAAACATGTTTAAAAAAATATACTGTGCTGCTACTCAGTGATGCTTACCTGTGCATAGTATGCCTGTATTATCTGCATATTAAATGATCACTAGGTATGTGGTTTCTGCTATCATTTGGTTTGCATATAAAGCTTAACAAAAGGGGTCCAAATACTGATCCCTGTGGAGCAGCATCATTCCTAACATATTGAGATGATGGCTTTCAGCCTCATCTATATCTTAATTTTTCATTTTCTTAAGTAACCTTTAAACCAATTTTTAGTAAGGGGGTTACATGTGATAATCTACTTATTAGTACCTGATAAAAGACGGTGTCAAAGGTCATACAGATGCCTAGGAACACTAACTGAATTTAAATTGATAAAATCACTTAAGGTTAGGATGGCTGCATTAACTGAAAATGTTCATGAAACCCAAACTGAGAACTAGACAGTAGATTTTGCTCTTTACCTGTGTTATAAACACAAGTAGTCACTAGTGAGTGGTTATCTCAAGGATTTGTTAAGATGTTGAATTGAATTGCAAGTAACCAAAGTAGTTGAGCTCAGTGGAAAACTATCTTTGTGCAGTGGCATTATGTGACTTTTATTTATTTATTTTTCTAAATAGGTACAATATCTTCTATTTATTATGCTAGTTACAGTTCTTAATGAATTTTTCTGGGATGGCATCTGAGCCACTTAAGAGTTATTTTAGAAGACCGCAGATTCAAATTTGCTTACACTTTCAATGTGAATTGTTCTTAGGACTATGGCATAGTATTTGGTGTTAGGAGAAGGAATGGAGATGATTTATAGGGAAATTGGGGGGTGGGGTGGTATGCAGGATTGTCCTGGCTCGACAAGTTTGCTAAGTTCTAGAAATGTTTTGGTTAAGAAATTGACCTGCTGTCAGTACCAAGGTATTTTTATTACCTTTCTTGACAAGTCATTTATTTATAAGAGGTTTTATAGTGTTGTACCTTGATGTAAGATTTTTTTGTATAATTTACCAAAAAGACATTTGTCTTCATCTCTACAGTTTTTAGGTAAGCAGTCATCCATGGTCGAAGGTAGTTCTGCACTCTTAATGAATTCAAAGTACCTAATATTGTTTGGATAGATGTGTAGAAGTAGTTAGATGCAGAGTCAGTGGTAGGAAAGTAGTGAATTGGTCTCCAGTATAAGTGTTAATTTAGATATTCTATGCTGTTGTTTTTTAAAGATGTGAAATATCCATGGCTTTTGTTAGAGTCATCATAACTCTGAATTAAGAAAGATGGCTTATGGTCACTTACTGAATTAGCAAGTATGCTAGCTGTGATCAGATTTTTATAGGTTCATAGGTTCATAGGTGAGTACTAGGCTAATGGCCCTGGAGCCTTTACAATCCTAGCCCATAGGATTACCCTGGCATCATGCCACCCGACCTTAGTTCCTAGTGCATCTGTTGAGTAGAGCCACTGAAGTGATACCCGGGGTGAATTTTCTATTTCCCATCCACTCATTAAGATTTCTCTTGAAGAGGTCCAGTGAGGTGCACTGCTTGACATGTATGGGAAGTCTATTCCATAGCATGGGCAGTCTCTGTGTTATGAACCTATCCCTCCAGCATGTTCTGTTGATTGTGGTAATGAGGTTGAGGTCTCTGGAGCATGTGGTGTAGAGGGATTGGGATTTCTTTAGGATATTCTTTAGGATGTGTTTCTTTAGGATGTTCCATTGGTGACTAGTGTCCAGCCTAGAGTGCAAGCTCTTTCATTTACTTTATCAGTTCCAATGTGGAGGTTTATCATTTGAGATAGGTTATTTGGACTGCTTTGCCACATACATAGGGTGATATGATATTCATGCCATCTGTACAAAATATTTTTGAGTTTGTATTAAAGTGGAACTATTTTAGGACATCTTAAAATATGTGGTATGCTTTTTCTCGGGGTGAGGCATGGAAACTCTGAGCAGATTAAAGGATTTCTGTGGACCATCATGGGCAGTAATAATGATGTACTCTTTGTTTGGCATCTGAGGCACTTCTTTTTGAAGAAGATGCAGCTGTGGTGAGGTTTTGAAATTGAAAATAATTTAGGTAAACAATGCAGTAACATATCTAATAAAACTGTACTACTAGCAATTTATTACTTGAGCATATAGACTGCTAGATGTGTATTCAATTATTAGGAATTAGTGTTAATTTAGATACAAGATAATTAATAATGTAACGTGCACAATTGAAAACTATCAGCATATTCTGTTCCTCAAAACAGTAAGACATTTTCAGCATTTCTTATTTTCTTTGATTGTATTTTTAAACAAAGTTTGTTTGTCTAGCAATAAGTATTATGCATCTATATCTATATTGTTATATAACAATATATATATATATATATATATATATATATATATATATATATATATATATGGAGAGAGAGAGAGAGAGACTGAAATACATATATGCCCATTCATAGATATCCCATGTGTAGACATAAGTAGAAGAGAGAGGGCCCCAGCAAGGAGAAAAAAAAACAATAAAAACATACTCCAGTGACAAACTACTGAAAAAGACAGCAGCAGATGGCCTCAACAGCCGTAGCTGCTACATTCATCATTAATTGGTTGACCCAATTTACAATGCTTGCAAGTCAGTACATCCAGCAGGTATGCCAGCTGCTGCTCTGTTTACCTGTGAAAACCACAGCACTGTAGAAATCATTATTTTTCACACTGAGGTTGACATTTGATAGGCTGTATAATGATGTCATATCTGAAACGAATGTGGTTGCATCAACGTGTGGCAAACACCTTTTATAAATACCTCTTGGGATATTGAAGTGGTTATCTGATGTATTGACAGGCTACTTAAGCAATGTTCTGTTTTTATTTTAAGTTTCATTGTAATCTTTAAATTAAAAGATAGACTGAGTTGTATGAAGGGAAAAACCACTTCACTAAAACTTGAGTTTTCTTGCACTATTAAGCACAGTAAGCACAGATTACATAAAGAGTTGTGAGATGTTGACATTGGTGAAGTAGAACACAATTGAAGAATGCTAGGGAAATTAAAGAATACAGGGTGATGTGGAACAAGCTGACAGAAGCAAGAAGTATAAGGAGAGATAAGCAGGAAAGTCAGGAGGGCAGATAAGAGGTAGCATGTGAGAGAGTCGGCTAGAGTGGGAAAAAGTAATAGCTTATGGAGAGATTCTCAGGCATAGGGGGATGAGAACTGTAGGAATACTAGATGTTGTTTATCCTAGTCAATTATAGGATGGATAATTGTAGTCAATGATAGGATAGGTGCTTTCCAGCAGCTATGTCAGCTTGCTACTGTTGGTGGAAATAATGGTGTCTGGTTTATGAGCACTTAAATGTCTAGAGGTCTATGTCTATGGAGGTGACAGGTGGGCTGAAAGACTAGAAGAGAGAAGGAAGAAATTAGGGGTGGAGGGAAGAGGATGAAAGGGATGAGAAAAGACCATTAATGTTGCAGTGATCATATGGAAAATAGGGAGAATTAGTTATCCAGTAAAGACGGAATAATTAGGGAGAGGGTAGATATAATTATACTGTTGAAAGTAAAGCTAAATGAAATAAGCACAGAGTTTTTTGATGAAGGGTTATAGATTGTGGGAAGACAAAAGGAAAAGAGAATGATGGTTGCAATGAATAGGTAGATACGGGGGACAACATTAGAGACCATGGTGGGTGACAGTAGGTGGGTGTTGGCAGAACATATGAGTGAGGACTGACATGTTGGAAGATAGTCCACAATAAGATAATAAGATAATGGGGATGAAATTTCAGAGCTTCTTTAAGGGTGTAAGAAAACTGAGGATGGTTGGAGTGAGGGATATTATTCCATGATATTTTAATGTAGCCATAGATACAAAGAAAAGAAGTTTACATAAGGCCTCAAAGTTTCACGAATAGTGTCAAACAGAGAAAGTATGTTAGATATAGTTGTAGTGGACTGAGAAATGAAGGGGAAGTAAAGGGACTGTTGACAGTAGAGGGATTTTTATCTGATTGTGCATCTATTGTGATGGAATTGTTTGAGAGAAAAGAAAAAATGGGTAAGTTAAAATGGAACCACAGGAATTACAGGTGAGCAGAGGGGTCAGCTGGCTTAAAATAATGAGTCTAGAAGTTCTGAGAGAAATGGTAAAGTATTAATGGAGAATGGGATGCTGTGTTTTGGTCAGATAAAGGCAGAATACCGAGGGTCAATTACACACTTAGTCACTTTCTGTGTACACCTCAGAAGTTTACAATTATATGTGAATGAAATAATTGTCATGTTGATAATATATTTCATCTTGTTACTCTCTTTTTCATACTATGTCAGCTTCAACAAGTGTAAAAAAATGAGTGTTTAACAGTTTTTATGTAATTTCCCCCAAATTTTGCACATACTTGCATCTCTCTCCTCCTCTATATTTCCTCACCTCCAAAGATCACCACTTTATCTGTAAGTCTTTGAAGTTCAGTTGTGATGAAAGTAACAGCAATATTGGTCATAAGAATATGTGGACATGAATTCAAGTTTTTGGTTATAGAGAAAGTTCAGCAAGATCCACGTGGTGGTCCATGGGAAGACTACCTGGAGTTCAGGGAATTATGTTGGCAGATTAAACTGGATGCCACCATGTTCCCTGGACTCAGTGAAGCACTAGACCTTGGTAGGTTTTTAAGGTTAAAATCCTATCTGTTTTAAGATAGGTTAGGTGTCTATTTTAGGAAGTGTTTTTTGAACATTGGAGTGTTTAGGAACTAACCTTTTTAAAAATGAAGAAATTTTTATTTTAACAACATTTAAATAAACAGATGTATTAATTTTAATTTGATTTTCTGGTGGGGGGATCACAAATTTGACTTATGCACTGGGGTGGAGTATGTAATATGTTATATCAAGTACCTAGCTGTTTTTTATGAATGTTGGTGCTTTAAATTTGTTAAATGATTTGAATTAAACTTGTGGTTTTTATATAAAAAGGTTTTGACTCAAAGTGTTTTTTATTCTGAGGAAGTCAGCTGACTGATGCTGACGAAAGTGCTTAATAAACTGGATGTTTGGTGCCTGGATCATCTCTCCTTGGGTTTTGTTTTCTGGATGTTTTTGGTTCTTGGTTTTCATAATAATATGTCTTAATTTTCAAATCTCATATGTACTGAGTTATGCTACAAATAGTCAAATCAATGATAGTTTAACAGTGATTTAGTAATGTCCCTTAGTTATCACATCATTTGTCTACTGAACCCCCAACTTGAGAATGAGTGTCTTTACTATTTGCTCCTTTGATGTTTACTAATAAAAGAGAAAAAAAAACAATGGCAACAGTAATTTATTCAAAATGTTATCCTGTCAAGCATATAAATCATCCTTCTGGGTAAGAAGTATACAAGATCTTCTAACAACAGTCATATAACTGCTATTTTTTACACAGTCTGCCTCCCACCTCATATCCCTGTTTTCTCCTCAGATTTAAAATCCTCATAAAAGTAAGAGAACAATGGCCACAGGTAAATATTTCAGCTTATTGCTGTCATATGCAAGCACCTCACAATTAAACCATATTGACAATAATCTAATAGTGATCCAGGAAAGTCAATATGATTTCACACAATCTGCATCCCTCCATTATGGCACTAATGAGTGAGTCCAGTGGTCCCCATCTCCATTATGCTGTTCTGTGCCTTAGAGCATTTTCTGGAGTATCCCTGGTGTCTAATCTATCCTCCCTCCCACTTCACCGTCCCATAGTAATGTTGACGCAATCATAGCATTTAAAGCATTCCATGGTATCTATTGTATCCCCCCTCCCACTCTGCAGTCTTGTTGTATTGTTGATGCCATTACAGCATTTAATGCATTACGTGGTGTCTGGTGTATCCCCTTCCTGGCTCCCATAGTAATCTTGGTGACATCATGGCACTTAAAGTAAGCATTGGAGTTTAGTGTATCCCCCACCCCCCACCCAATGCCCATATTAAAACTGGTGCTGGTTGAGCACTTTACAGCTTTATGCCAGGTGGTCTAGTGTACCCCCCCAATCCGTGTTTTGCTGTCAGTGCCATTATACCACGTTAAAAGACAGCCCCAGTGTCATGTGGTCCCCCCATTTGTGTTCAGTGGTTGAATATGACATTTTGCTTGTGTTCCCCACCATGAAGTGGTTGGGCTGACCATACTATCTATTGTGCTTTCTTGTATCACTTAGCCATGTAGATGCCTTCCTGGAATTGATTCTGGAGAGAGAGACAGAGAGAGAGAGAGCACATGATTCCTCTCACCCAGAATGCCTCATTAGCATTCAGCATGGCCACAGGGCCAGTCCTTCCTGGTGTTGTGCATCTTCATGTTGGAAGACTGTGCAACCCTGGGTGAGGGTACTTGTTGAACAGCAGAAACATGCACTGCTGTGTGCACATAGTCATAACTTTATGAATGCATCCCATAGGAATTTCCGATAAATGTTATCCATTGATTAACTAAGACTTTACATCTTCAAATTCTGGCACATCAGCTTTTTTATACTATGAGATTTATACTGTAAGCTTTATACTGCCTAATAGATATCAGAATTACTATATTATTCAGTGACTAGATAAAAGCAAAGCTATCAACTTCTAATATCTTAAGATTAGTGCAAAACATTTATGAAGACATGTAAAACCTGTTCCCACATTGTGTAGGCAGGATAACTGTGATTAAAATGATGATCTCCATCAGTAATAATAGACACGATGCGTTGACTGCCATGCCATATTCTATTGGGATTCCCACTGTATGTTTGAGAGGCTTCACTGCAATCTTCAGAAATGTGAGAAGTTAAATGTGATTGTTGGAAAATACATGCTAACTCTGAAATGGTGATATCCTGGAGTGTTCCTCTTCTCCATGGTACAGCAATCTCAGAATTGTTGCATATATGCACTGGGGGTGTTAGAGTTGTAGCTCCCCACATCAGGGTGCAAGGGGGTATGCCCCCCACAAAGACTTTCAAAGTTGTTGTTAATTCTGCTTAATTGCATTTAAATTTTTGTAGGATTGACACTCACATTACTGGTATTAAATTTCTGATAGGGAGACATTTTAGTGCTGGAATTAAAACTCTTACACCAAGATCTCATGTTCTTGATTCTAGCTTGAGATAGGTGACTAAGGTTATCCTTAACACAAAAAAATTCATCTAAATGTCTTAGGAATATGTTTTGTTTCCTCTGTTTTTTTAATTTCTACATAATAAAAAGGATATTTATTCACTGCAAGAGTCTCAGCTTTTAAGCAGGCATCATATGTTCATTATCTACCAGGTGGTGAGACTGCTGTAAATACTGCATTGAGACATGATCATGCTATGTTACTGTGTTTCCTTAAAAAAAATGAAGTTATTAGACAGAAAACAATTGTTCATAGGATTCACATACATCGTCACGTTTAAAGTGTTAATATGTATTTACGAAATAAGCTATGGTAAGTTTAATCACAGAAAAAAATCGCCTTTTTCACAGCACTCTAATCTTTCATGCACACCTGCATTGAACCTTGCTTTATTCTGACATATTTGTTGAAGCTGTAAGATTTAAAGCATCTCCAGTGCCTCAGCCTACATCAATAATATGACCTTTCTAAGAACTATTCTCAGATGATGCTATTTTTCTACTCAGTTGACAGTAATAGTTGTTATGCAAAATGATTTATAACCTCAGTAAACTACATGGGACGAAGAAGTTGTGATCTGGTTGTAAATTTTCTGTTTGTATTTCTGCATTCATTAAAAAACTTGTATCTGTTAAAAAGCATTTACTTTTATAACTCTCTTGCATAATAGCATGATAGTCAAACTGCACATTTTTTGAGAGGGGGTAGCCATAATTTATCTTAGTTTAGTTTAAAAAAAAAGAAAAGAAAAACATCACATTGGAGAAGAAATCAGTTATGTGCAGATTAGAAGTGAATTTTTCTTTCATTTCTGGTGTCTTCAGAATGCTGAGCAAAGTTTATTATTAATTAATCGCTTTGCTGCAAAGTTATATGGTGTGCAGCAATTTCAGTTCTATATAAACCATGTGATATAAGAAAAAGAGGAAGTCACATTAATAGTATAATAGTGATATATATCTCCAAACATTGACTCAACATCAGCTCCAGATACACTTTTAATAGCCTGAGTAGTCTGCAAGCCAGAAAAATCCAAATTTCTTAGTCATTTCCCAAAATGCTATGCTAAACAAGCAATGTTGTCATTTTCATCCATAGCAGGGATGATACTGAAATGGGATGGAAAGGACATAATGGTGATGCCATGGCCACACAAACAGTGATACAGAGTGTCTCATATCAGATGGTCACATTTTCATACCCTTTTCCATAATCCTTTGTGCAGCACTGGTTATAGAAATTATTATCATGTGAGAATTTAACAAATCCCAATATTAAGGCTATCTGAATTGACAACTCTTCCATTCCTAGGATGCCACAAGATATTTATACTCAGGAGAACATGATTGTCCACAGACTGCATTTGATTTAGTCCTAGGCCAACAATACTCTCACCGTGACTAAGACTTAAACAAGAAAAATATATACATTATTAGGAGATTGACTCAAGCTTCATTCAATCCCTTTAACTAAACAGTCGGCTTATTTAACATTATGACAAACTTTCACCCAGTTATCCATATACTGGATTGATTAGTAAGATTATACAACAAGCTTATACAAAGGATTCCTTTGTGTAATATATTGTCAGTGTGTTCTTTCAGCTCTTACTACAGATTCAAGATCAACTACTGTGTTTTCAGTGATAGTAAAAAAAAAAAACAACTTTGATTCATACAGCAAAACAATGAATAAAGGAACTCTTTGTTATACTCTAAAATGTATTTAGGCACCCCCTGAATCCTACCATAGGGAGCTCTGCCCTTGATGTGTCTTTTCTGAGGTCATTGTACCTTGAAGTAGGATAAATATTTTAAGGTTGTGCACCCTATTCAGATGTAGTACATATCCCTACAAATTGTCATAATGGTTTCCTCATTCTGTAGATCCCAGTTATGGTTTTCAAAATTACAATTGGAACACATTTGAAAAACATCTAGCTTCATAGGTTCATAGCTAACATTAGTATGCTATTTAGAATTACCAGGCTATGCAGTCTCAGAAAATATGTGATGTTCTATAGATAATCTTTTGCTGAGTCACATGAATGTGTATCTGAAGCTTAATATAACTATATCAGAATCTACTATGCAAAACCTCTTCCCACACTTACATTATAATATTAATTTGAGTCTCAATCAATGCATAAAATAAACTTCTCACTGCCATAAAAATGGAAACCAAGTTAATGCTGATTCCATGGTACAGAGGGAGTGAGCCCTGGCTGTGATCCAGATTACACAAACTTAACTAATGACCTGGATAATGAAGGAGCTAATGAGGAAAGATAAGAGTGAGTAGCCAAGGGAGGAGGGTAGTCTGACCAGTTCTTCAACTTCTAATTGAAGCATGTTACTTCAATCAACTTTTAATTGCACAGCAAAAAACTACTTTGCCAACTCTCTGTAACAATGAAAAGTAAATCACTAAAATAACAAAGTAAAGATCACATCATAAAGCATGAGCAGGTCTAGTGCTGAGCAATATAATTGCAAGAGTAATTTGCTGGCTTCTTGTTATTGCATTCATGCTGAATACTATCACAGAAAAGCAGCATTACTGGTTCGTGCCTACATATTGGTACTTTTTCATAATATTTTCTGTGTGGTTCCATTCTATAAAATGATCAGTATTCATTTATTTCTTGAATTTAGTGAGTTATTTATTTTTTTATTTATTTATTCATTCATTCGTTTATTTTTCTTCTCTGTGCTTGTTATTTTGGGTATTTCCTCTGCTTTCTAGGGCAGACATACCCACCCAGCAATGTATTTCTGTTCAGCTTTTCTCAGGCTGTTTTGTGCAACTATATTCATTTGTGTTTCTCAAGCTGTATGGTACAGTCATATATACTTTTTTATTTTGGTGATTGCCGTCTTGAAGACTTCAGCAAGGTAGATTTTCATCTCTCTATGTGCAATTATTTATTTATTTATGTTGTATACTATCTGTTCACTAGGTAACTGGACTGCTCTATTGACAGTTTTTGGCCATGACCCAAGCTCAAAGAGCAGAAAATACATCACATTCTTTCAATCAACAGTACAAAATTAGTGCATAGCAAAATGCAGAACATATTAAGACTGAATGCAGACAGAGTAACCTTAAAAAATCCAGAGTGCATTGAAAAAACATAAGATATATACAAAATTCAAGGTAAGATCTGTATAAAATACAATGCAATCATACATATAATACAGCCCAGAAATTGCAGTTTATTGACCATTTGGACAGTTTGTTCATCTCTTTCAACTTTCTGGTTTAAAAGACCACATCTGCACTTGTTTCCTATCTTTCCTGTAACTAACCTACTGGGTAGCACTAGAAAGCCTTAAACTGATACAAGCCTTCTAGCTTAGAAGAGAGACTTTGGAGTGATTATCAGTTTTTTGTACTTTCTTGCTGTACTTAACTGTTTTCCGCCTAAATGCAGATTTTCCAGCATTTATTGTGATTTAGAAGCTTGTTTTTTTCACACATTGTACTTATTTGACTGCCTGCACTTTTAAAAAGTTGTTTTTTGTTTAAATAATTTGTTTAACTGTTGTAGGCTACACACTAAAGTGTGATAGCCTTTTCTGATCATTTGTAGTCGTTTAAAGCTGTTTTAAGTGTATTATTTACTGTTTTTGCCTTATCTTTTAAAAGAAACAATAAAAAAATTCATTGTTTCCCACCTTTCTAAGCTAGTATAGTCCAGTTTTCAGGCTAGTGCTGAATTCAGTGCTGTGATACGAGTTTCTGAGTTGCCCATACCTTACTTGGATAGAAGGAAGTTTCTCTGTTCACCTGTGAGAGAGGGGAGCTTTGAGCAACCTATCTGTCCCTGAAGGAGTGGTTCCAGCCCAAAAGTTAGTAGTTTATTGGCCATTTTGGGCTAATTTCTATCTCTTTCATTTCCCTACTATAAAAACCGTGTTTGCACAGTTTTGCACACCAGGTAGTGCCAGTTAGCTACAGTTAAATTATTCCCGGCTCCACTAAGTCTCCCCTTCAGTTTTTCCCTTGAAACTAGTCTAACTCTCAACCTAAGCACTCAAAAAGCATCTTACAGCCCACCACTTGCTCAGACCTAATAGCAAGCACTGATATACCCTGACACTGATTGCCAGCAGGGCAAGGCTTTTTATTCACCCCTCATCAGCCAAGCGACTAAACAGCTCACCCTACTATTCAGGCATGACCAAAGGGCAACTTCAGGTGCACTCTCCAGTCCAGCTGGTAAATCTGGGTATCCTGAGGCAATGTTACAACTACCTCATGTACACAGACAACCCTCTCCTCCTACCACAAAGCACTAACATATGCGAGAGATGCAATTATACAGCCAAACTGGAAGCTAAGCTGTCTCCACCCAAGACTTGAACAGACAGTCAAGAGGAGAAGGTTAATACTTGCACCACAACTCCAGCCACACACAGACCTACTAAAACAGCACTGGCAAAAAATACACATAAATTCACAAAATCATACTCGGAGGCTCTAAATAAAAGCCTGCAAAAGCATCAGAGACCTCCAAAGCAGACACCCAAACAACCTGCACTTCCTGTCACAAACCAGACAACACATAAAACAGAAAATCAGTGTGCCACACAATCACAGCTCTTAAGGCGAAATAACATACCTAACAAACTAGTAATAGGTGACTCTATAGTCAGGCACACTGACGTCCCACTCACCAGGCTGGACAAGCAGAAGGTTACTGTTAGCTGCCTGTCGGGAGCCAGAATCCGCCACATAACAAAAGCATTCAGGTCACTCCAGAACAAATACAAATATGACTCTGTCATTGTTCATGTTGGTGTGAATGACCTGATATGTACATCCCTGAACTACATGAAAAGAGACATGGAAGAGCTCTCTGATCATGTTGCCCAGGCTGGTATGACCCTGACCCTGAATAGCATCCTGCCCTCACCAAGAATGATACCTCAGTATAAATAAAAAAATTATCAATTTCAACAATTGGCTAAGCTTCTGGTGTCATTCAAAGGGGATCCAGTGTCTGTCAGCCTAGGATGACATGCTCAACAAGCTGCACTGCTTCTCATGAGAAGGCTTGCACCTGACAGGTGACACCCCTAGGCTTTTGAATACTGGCCAAGGCTCTTGCTGCCTCCATAGTGCCTTTTTTAGGCAAGGCTCAAAAGTCAAACTCACCTCCGTGAACAGCACAATTAAAAAAAAAATTGAGGGTTATGCTACTCAATGCCAAGAGTTTAAATCTCAAAATGCATGTGCTCAAAGCACTCCTCAGTATGGTGGACATCGACATCTGTGCAGTAACTGAAACCTGGTTCAAGGCTCCAGAGAGCACCCCAGCACTACCGGGCTACAACTCATACCACACGTTTCGGCCACAGAACATGGACCGAAACACAAAAGGAAGGGGTGTATCCATATTCATCAAGGATACCTACACCTCCAGGTTAGTGGCGCAGCATGATACCTCTGAGATCATCCATGTGCAACTAACATCGGGAAAATCTGTAATGCAAATTGTGGCCTGCTACAGATCACCCTCCTTGACCCAGGACCACCACTCCACCTTTCTGGAGACACTGGAAAACATGAAGGTTCTACCAAACACCCTGATATTGGGCGATTTCAAATACCCTACCATTCACTGGGAAAACTACTCGATTACAAATTCCCAGGCCCAGCACTTCCTGAAATTCATCAAGTCAAATGCCCTGGATCAGCTGGTAAACTCCCCTACCAGAGGTGAGAACATATTAGACCTGGTCATCACCAACATGGGCAACAGGTGTTCCACACCAGAGGTCAACCCGTCACTAGTTAGATCAGACCATAAACGAATCACTCTGGATGTCCACACCCCACCACCACCCCCAACTAAGGAAACCACAGTAAAAAACTTTTCTAAAGCAAACTTCACCTTACTTAAGACAGAGATGGTAAGTTTCACAGCCCCCATGCGAAAGGATAACGCTGCCCAAAATGCAGAAACCTTTACAAATGCACTCTATGAGCACCTAAAAGGATGCATGGATCATGCCAACCCTAGCAAAGCCAAGATTCACTCATATAAGAGAAGGAAACCAGTTTGGTGGACCCCTGCAATAAACAGGCTATACAATAGAAGGAGGAAACTAGTTCAGAAAAAAAGCAAATCCCAAGAAGAAAGACATCCCTGATCAGTATCAGTAAGAAACTGAGGTCCCTCATGAAATCATCCTAGGCTAACTTTGAAAGAAAAATAGCCAAGGATTCAAAAGATAACCACAAAGCTTTCTTTAGCTATGTTAAGAATCTAAGTGGCAACTCGCAGATATGCACTGAACTAGTGCAAAATAGTACAAAATATATTGAACCTACTGATATTGACAACATCCTGGCAGATAGATTCAGTGCAAACTTCACCCTCCTCTCACCTACAAAAGGGTCCACAACAATACCGGAAAAGTGTAGTGTCCCAAAAATCACAGACGCAGAGGTGAAAACAGCCCTTTCAAAAGCCAAAAACACAGCATCAGTGGGACCAGATGGTGTCCCAGGCTGCGTCTTGCATGAACTACAGAATGAACTAACCCCCCCATCTAAGCATGCTGTTCAACCTCAGCCTCTCCACAGGCTACATGCCCATAGAATGGCGCACGGCAACAGTCATTCCTCTCCACAAAGGAGAGGCCACAACTGACCGTGGTAACTATTGCCCGATAAGTCTGACTAGCCTGGTCTGCAAGACTATGGAGCGCATCATCATGGAACTCATTAACAAAGACATTGGGAACCTCCAAATACTTGCCCTGACCCAGTTCGGCTTTGTTAAGGGCATATCATGCCTACTAAACCTGGTTGACTTCTTCGAGATAGTCACCAAGGCCATAGATGAGAGAAAGGTGGTTCACACAGCCTACCTTGACCTCGACAAGGCTGTCAACACCCTTCCCCACTCAGGTATTACAGAAAAAATCACCAGCCTGAACATAAACCCCTATGTCATGAGATGGGTTGCCAACTGGCTTACAGACAGAACTCACACCATAAGAATAGCAGGCTCCAGGTTTGACTCTAAACCAGTCACAAGTGGTGTCCCACAAGGCTCGGCCATGGGACCCCTACTGTTTCACATATACTTCTCAGAAGTACAGGCAAACACAGGAGGACTATGGCTAACCAAGTTCACTGATGACTGCAAACTGGGAGCCATAATTGACTCTGCGGCTGACACGGACATCCTCCAAAAGGGCCTTACTGAGATGGACACCTGGTGTCAAAGTCATGGCCTCAAGCTAAATGCCAAAAAAATGCATAGTCGTCCCATTTGGGAAAAACAAAACACCCACGAATTACCACATAGGTGGCAGCCCCCTTAATACAGAAGAGGTAATAAGAGATCTGGGGACCCAGGTAGATAGTAATCTCTCCTTTGACAATCATATTGCCAAAGTAGTTAGGAAATCTTTCTATGTGGCCCATCTAATTACTAAAGGGTTCACATCTAGAAATAAAGAGGTTATAATGCCACTCTACTCATCACTCATTAGACCTATCATAGAGTACAATGCCCCATTTGGGATGTACCTCACAAGACACTTCCAACAGCTGGAAAGACCAGAAAAGTACCTCACCAAGAGGATTACTGGTCTCAAACATATGTCCTATGCAGCCCGACTGAAAAAACTCCAGCTGTACACTGTAGCATATCACTTACTCAGAGGTGATCTCTGCCTGACTTACAAAGCCATGTCCAGCTCAGAATTGATGGACATGCTCCACCTAAAGTAATCCAAGTCACTGCGAGCCACTCGCTCTAGTGAGATAAACCTCACCACAACAATAAATAGAACATGCTGGAAGGATATATTCCTGTCACAGAGAGTCCCCATGCTTTGGAACAAAATTCCTAACTACATTAGGCAGAGCCCCTCACTAACACTCTTCAAGAGAAACCTTGACGAGTGGATGGGTAACAGAAAATTCACCCCCAGGATCACTTCATTGGCTCTGCTTCATAGAGGATCAGTTAATTAATCAATGGGGCGGCGAAAGCCGACACACTCTGGCTAGGCTTATAAATGCCCTCGGGCAGATAGCCTAGTACCTACCT
The DNA here is from genome assembly GCF_019279795.1 of Protopterus annectens. NCBI lineage: Eukaryota > Metazoa > Chordata > Ceratodontiformes > Protopteridae > Protopterus > Protopterus annectens. The sequence goes on from NC_056745.1 coordinate 957,855,785, forward strand.
ATGAACCTATGAACATAAACTCCTATATACATATGAAATATTTGCATAAAAGATGTCACATTAAGAGGACCAGACAAGTTTATTAAATGTAGTCTAGTATTCATGATATGGGTTGGTAAGTTACCTAACCATTGTCATGGTAGCAGTTCCAGGTAGATTCAGTAAAGAGATACTCTTTAAGTACATATTTGAAGCTTTTAATGATTTCTAGATTTTTAATGATTGTAGGCAGGTGGTTCTATGTAGGAGGCCCCCATCTAGAGAAGGCTGTCACCTTCAGCAGCTTTACATGAAGAGCATACTAGAGTGAAACTGCTGTCCTGTGTACTACAGATTATGTAATGGTTGTCTTGTAAAGTTAGTTTTACTCTTAAATATGAGCAGTGATTATGTTTTAACACCTTGTAAAACAGAGTAGTTAGAAGAAAAGTGGCCCTAGGAGGCACTGAAAGCCATTTGGAATTTATTAGCAAATTACAAATGCGCATCTGGGGGTCTTCTAACAGAATGACTCTATAGATATTATTGTCAGCAGTTTGTATTCTGTGAGGTCTGTGGACCGAATACATAATTAGAAAAGGAAGGCCATATTCAAACATGGGTACTAAAATATTTTTAGCAATGGTCCTGTGAACAGCAAATAAAACCAGCTGATCTTGTAACATAGTTTTAATTGAGCAAGGACTTTATTAGTTACAAAATCTGTATGTGGTAAAGGAAAGAGTAGGGTCGAGTATTAGGGCTAAGTACCTCTTTTCAGTGACATTAGGTATTTTATTCCCATCAAGATCTGTTAAGAGGATAGGAAGAATTGGGGGTAATTTTGTAGCTGAGACAAAGACCATGACATTGCTTTTCTTGGGGTTAATTAGTAGTTTGGTAGTAGTAGACCAGGGACAGAGCTGAGTGAAATTGTCCTGTAACTTGGCTTGCAGGTCAGAGTGGTTAGTAGTGAATTGTAGGAGCAGCAGTTAATCTGCATACATTATTAATTTAAAATTTGGTCATTTTGGGGGGGGGTATCGTTAACAAAGAGAGAGGAGAATAAGATTGAGCACAGACCCTTGCTGTACAGCTATATTAAGCTTACCAGAAGTACAGGATGAGATATTCTTGTGGACTTGGAAGGTTCTGTCCTTTAGATAGATGTGAAACCAGCAGATAGTGTTATCACCAAAGTTGAGTCTTTTGTATTTGTTGAGAAAAAGGGTATAGTTGACCATTTCAAAACCACTTTCATGTCAACAAGTAGAGCTGCAGCAGTAAGTTCATCATTCAGGTTGGAATAAATGATGTAATTGGCCATTACCAGGGCAGTAAAAGTACTGAAAACATTGCAAAAGCCATGCTGTGTGTCATATAAAGGTCATAACTGTGAATGTGCTCAAGTAGTTGCTTGCATACATTTTTTTCAAATATTTTGATAATAGTGAAAGGGTAGAAATAGGTCTACAATCCTTCAGTCCATTAGGAGAAGGGGTTTTAGGTAGCGGGATTATAACTGTGTGTTTGAATGCTGATGGGACAGTTCCTGAGATGAGACAGAGGTTAAAGATATCGAAAAGGGGTTTAGAGATTTTTTTTAGCTGCAAGCCTTAGAAAGGTGAGATGAAGATTGCTAGATTTAAATCCTGGATTGCTGAGTTTGACCAACAGGGACTTGGTGTATTTTACTGAAATTTCAGAGAAATGAAAGATTGTTGCATAATAGGCTAGAGGGTATAGTTAGGGGATGAAAGTTCTTGTTCTTCATTGATGCTGGAGTAAATTGTTGGAAAGGCTCAATTATGTCAGCTATGGTAGACTGCAAATATTAAGCATAATTCTTAGCAACAGTGGACTGATTCAATGTTAAAAAAAGTTCATTCTAGGTAGGTGAATACTTATTTAATTTATCTGTTAAGCTTTTTATTTATTTATAAAACTGATTGGGTCTGGAGCAGTTTGCTTCCTGTTTCTGTAAAAGGTACAGGGCTTTTGCAGTATTTGTTGCAATTCTTGTTTTTTTCCCTAAACTCAGAAAAGTATGGTATAGCTCTGTATTGCTGGGTTTCCTTTTCCAGTTCTTCTAGGCTAAATCTATAGTTTTAATTTTATTTTAATATCTAATGAAAGCCATGGGCAGCATTGTGATCAAAGCCTTTTTTTGTAAGGGAGTAGAATGTATCTTGACTTGTGATCAGTTTTGTGCTAAAAATTCTAAAGCAGAGGTGGGTTTAGATATGGCATACAGGGAAGTCCAGTCGATAGCACTGGGTGGGGTGCTGAGATTTGGCAGCTTATTATTAGGGAAAGATCTTCCTTCAGTTATTTCAGGAGGTGTTTACATGCTCTGAATGACCAAATGGATTTAATTGGTGAGTGATCAGTCAAAGCACTGGGGAAAATTTTAGTGTAAAAGCACATGTTCTGTATGTTAGTTATTACTAGGGTATGTGTGGAGATGAAGCTATTTCTTTTACTGGTCAAGTAGAAGATTACATTATTTGTGATGGGCTAATTTGCTGCAACATTTTGTTCTGAGACAGACCGTCTTTCCCAATAGCATCTCCAAGAATAACTGTCCTGTTATGTACACCTTTAGGGAACATATGTTGTAAGGTTTTATGTACAAGGGAGGCAGAGGTGGATGGGGGGATGAAAATGCAGCAATCCACATGTGGGTAGCCCACCTAATGAGACGTGAGAGAGTACCCAACTGGAAATCTTGTCATCTGCATTATAAATTAGTACAATCCACAACTGCAATTCAGGTATTCCTTTTGATTAGAACTGAAGCACTGCCACCAGATCTAGGGCCTGGTCTGTTGTCATTTATATATATGTGTGTATGTGTATATAAATATATATATATATATATATATATATATATATATATATATATATATATATATATATATATATATATATATATATATATATATATAAATGGGTTACCTTCATGTGACTGAGACCAAATGACTGAAACTTCATTTCACTGACACTTCATTTGACTGACAGTTCATTTGACTGACAATTAGTACTGGCAGTGTCTAGAGCACTGTAAGGCAGGTAAAAGGAATATGTCCTTTTCCCCACTGTAGTGCCACCCTGGAGTTAGTATATATAGTTGGGGGGTGTGGGGGGCGTAGCTCCCTGCATAGTTTCATGTTATATTCTCTGCTTTTGGTTTTATATTGTTTAGTATAACCAAAGTAAGTGGGGAGCTGTGCAAGGGTTACTCTTGCAGAGTTAGAGATGAATTTCTTAGCTCTATACATCTTGCCCAATTTTTGATTAGTTTTTCTATGTTTTTGCTGGTAAGCAGATCAAACCTAAGATTGTTGTTGATAGTGACACCTAAAAGTTTTGTGTGTGAACCCACATCGATTGAAGTATTGTTCACAGAAGTAATAGCAAAGTTAGAAGTATCTGGAGAAAATTTTTTGGTAAAAATCGAAGACATTTAGTTTTTTTGGGGGGTTAAGTAGTTGATGGTTGTTGCTGAGCCATGACTCAATGGAATTGAATGCTTCTTGAGTTAAGTGAGGTAGATGAGAAAGATTCCTGTTGGAGCAGATTAATGTTGACTCATCAGAATATTGAATTACAGTGGTTTGTTTGATGGCAGCATTAAAATAGTTAATAACAATGTTGAAGAGTAATGGACCTTTTATTGAGCCTTGGGGTACCCCATTGCTGACTGGTAAGTAAGGAGAGAAGTTAAGAGTTCCATTTGATGATTGCTATGTGTTAGAGAGATAAGATAACTAGTGAACCATTGTAAGGATGTTTCAGTTTGTTCAACTGCATCATCTAGTGGTTAAGTATTTAAGGAAGGACTGATTAATGGAGGTAAATATATTTGTAAAGGCCTGTTCATCAAATTTGGATAGGTTTTGTACTGTCTGATGTCTGCATGAATGAGAGGTAAGTATAGATCTGCAGATGGAGTGGTTATCACTGATAGAGGCTGGAAGTGTTTTGGATATAGAGAAATTGCTAGGATTGGAGACCAAAATCCAATCAATAATTGAGCCATTTTGGTTTCTGGAACTGTGTGAGTAATTAGCTGAGAAAATCCAAATAGGTTTATGCTATGTGTGGGAAATTGTAAGTTAAGTTTCTGCCAGTCAGTGTTGACATCACCTAATATTACCTTTTCCAGAGAGATATTTTTTGATACACATGATAGGATAGTTTCCAGAGTTGATAAGTTATTGCCAGGGGGTAAGTATAAAGCTAAAATGCAGAGATTTTCATTGTTGTTTAATTTAAGGTAGGTAATTAATAGTTTAGATTTTTCAATGGAGGGTATGGACTGGTTGTGAGGGGTTAAGGAAATAGACTCAGAATATATTACTGCAACACCACCTCTTTTTCCTCTAAGTTGATCAGCTCTGAACATACTAAAGCCAGGAGGAAGTACTTTGGTATCTTTTTTGTGCAGTTTAAGCCTGGTTTCAGTGATTACTAGTATGTCAGGAGACTGTGCATTTAGTGAAGCATGCAACTCAAGAGATTTTGTTGCAAATGCCATGTGTGTTTACTTATATAAATTTAAGCATATTTTGTGAACCGAGAATATGTGTTGATGATGAGAACTGAGTGATGCTGGGACCAAGGTTAGGGTGGATGTCACCACAGAACTGGAGAAATTTCAAGATTGTGTAGTAAAAGTAATATTTAATTTTGGTTACATTGTGAGTACTTTTAATGTTAAACAGGTATAGCTGTGTCTGAAACAGTTTACGTTTAAAGAACAATACATTGTCTGTGTGAAAGAGCTGAGCAGTGATGGGTAGGGACTAGAGATTTGTGTTATTGGTGTAAGAGGTAGTGTCTATAAGACAGCTTAGCATAAATTGGATAGGGACTAGATATGATGAAAGTGAAGAGAGGGAGAAGAGCATTAGTGATAAGAAAGTAAGGAGAATTATTTTAGATTAAGGATTATTAGAGAGGTAATCAGAAAAGGGTGTATATTAAATTCTCGAAAGCCGACAATGTTAAATCTGACATTGTCGACATGAGAATAGCGAAACTGCAGAACATCGAACAAGTAAACGGAAATGTCCTTAAGGGGAGATTTCCATTTACTTCAATGTAGTCCAGTCTCGGAGTTGGTATATTTAAGTAGCGGGGGATGTGGGGGGGTGCAGGGGGCTTGTCCCCCTGCCTACACCATTTAGTTTTTTTTTTTGTTGTTGTTTTTATTTTTAGTTTAGTGATTCAAACTGTTAAATATTCAATGTTCTAATATAGACCCATCAGAAAAACTACCTGTGTGGATCATTGGAGGAGACTAGTAAAGTTTGTAGAAATTAAGGAAGGGGATTAGTATGTGATATTAATAGAAATATGTTGGGAGATGCAGTGTATGGATGAGGAGGGTGGAGATAACAGAGGATGTGATGTGGTGTGGATAGGTTTTAATTTAGAGATAGTTGGGGCTGGTGGGATTTGGGGGCAGGTTAGGGGAGGGAAGTGAGCTGGGAGGGTGAACAGATGACACCCCAGAGACTGAATATCTTCAGGTAAGTACTCAGAAAAATATCAGTGAGGTAGCAGTAAATTTATTTAAAATGCTTGTTATGGAGCCAGTTTAGTATTGGGAGCACAGTAGTAGGGTATATAAGGTTACATACACAACATTAAAGAATTTAAGAATTTAAGCTTACGTTCATTCTGTACTCTTCCTTAACTAAGCACTGTAGAATCAGAAACTGCTGAAAGTACAGTTCCTAATTAAATTAAACTGGGAGGTGTTAAATGCATTACACAACAGTGAAGAAGGGAATAACAGGGAAAGAGGTAAGGAGCCCTAGCAAATGACAAGGAATGAAGAAATTACCTATGGATAGATACAATTTCATATAATTAAGCATTTTTGGGAATAAATATAATGTAAAGAGACAGGATGCCTCAGAACAGGATATAAACTTAAGGCTGAATTATCTGCAAGTAGTTGATTAGTCAGCCAATATTTCCTTCTGTTGAAATTACTTAAAGAGTTTGTCTTGAACATGTTTATGTGCATAACAAGAATGTATCAATGGACAAGGATATATAGTATAGTGTAGTATAAGAGTAATAAAAAAGTTACGTACAAATTATGAAGTTGACCAATAAATACATATACAGAGTATGCACAAGTGATACAGGTGCAGATTTTCACACATGCTGACTTAGAGTGTTAGTTCAGCTATGGCCTCTGCAAGAAAACACAGATGATATCAAAACATAATTGGACATGCACCAGGTGAGTATGATTCAGAGGTATGTTGATAATGAGTGTGGAAAGCCAGGAAATACAGCAACTTGCATAATATACAAATGGTGGCATAGTGAGATGCAGATGAGCAACACTACTAAATTGATGGCAATTATGGATGCACATGTAGGTAAAAAGTATGACAAAGTTATTCAGAAATGTATATATTATATGCAGGGTGATAACAGACAGATGATGAAAACAGATATGGGGTAGTTATTGTATTAGTCAGTATACATATGCAAGAGTCTGTTGTAGTTACCAGCAGTCTTGGCATTGTGCATCACTGTTGTCGGTGGTACTGAATCATCCATCTGTATCTAGTATGACTTGGGCTCCATGGCCAATAAAGTGTATACTACTATTGTATGGAGAGAAGCACCATAAAGGAGCTGGTTTAGATGTGTCATGTTGAGTAGCTATTCTTGAGGATAAAAATGTATGTGAGCTGTGAGAATGCTACCTACAGGGACCTTTTGGAGACCAAAAATTGACACTGTGGGTATAACCCAGACATATGCCTCAAGAATACTGCAATAGTTCCTCAATGCCCTGCTACAACATGTAGGGGAGCAAATATTGTTTCTACATACACAGAGGAGAAAGGTGACACCATATAGGCTTTTTATAGACTTCACCACATTGCAATAAATGTCCCACCTGGGAACAGTGCCAGTAGTATATCAACTTTAAGATGTGGCACTTCATCAACTGCCAAGGGGTCTGTAATGGATGGGCTACCCAAATAACAGTACTGAGGGCAGGGCAGAGTTTTCATCATATGTACAGGTTGGGAGGACCACAGTGATAGTCAGGAATGGGTAGCTTGTGTGAGAAGGAGTGGAGTGAAGATTTCTACTGTAAATGTGTGTAAGTCAGGATTGACCAGGAGATTATTGGGATCTAGATAGGCTGGGCAATGATGAGATGTTTCCGTTGTTGTGCAAGTATGTGGTAGTGGTGGTGCTGGGCACTGTAGACCACTGTGTATATGCCTGGGCACTGCAGCAGATGATACAACACTATGCATGAGTCTGTTGCACATGTCATGCCACCTGTAAGAGAAATGTGTGCAGACCATGCACCTTCCTGTTTATTGGGGCAACCTCTTCTGGTATAGACAGAAGGCCAATGCACAGAGCACAGAGAAGGAGTACAAAATAAGCAAGAATGGTGGCTGATGCTATAGATGGTCTCTGTATGAACATCCCATCTGCATGTACATTCATGTCGCTCTGTAGTGCCCTTAATGCTGCAATGTGATGTGGAGGTGACATGGATCCTGTGGCTCAAGACCATGCTATCCTCCTCCCTTGGAACATCTCACCACCAGAGACAAAGGTGTACCGGTCATGAGAAACTGCAGTGGTCATGATGTATGGCCATACAGAGGTGCCTACTGCATGCAAACTTCAGATGTCACATGCTCATGATGTTGCATATGTAGCTCATGTACTCCTTCATATTTTCATGTCAATGAGCCCTACATATGGCATAGTTAGCCACAAGCCTACCACCCCTTGATGTCATTATCACACTCTGTGGACCTTGTGGCACCCAAGATGAACTGTGCTGCTGGTGATGAATTCACTACCTGAGTAGATGTGTCAGCATGTTCTTGTCCATGGCTCTTGTCCTGGGTCTGTGTGGTGGGTTGCACAGACAAAGAAGCTGTATCAGTGGAATAGGGTATGATGGCCATCACACCACATTTTCATAGTGTACCACAGACAATACCATCCTTGACAGTGCCAGGATTTGACTAACATGATCATCACAATCAGATGGTATCCCAACATCAGGAAGGTATATATCCACACTGGAGGACCCTGATGACCTTAGGTTGGGGCAAATGTGCAGACACCCCAGGTGCAAGGTGCTAAGGACAGTAATTGGCAGATGCCATTCAGTGGGTAGTGTAATATAGACATTAATTTCCATTCTGGCATTTTTGAATGCCAGTATGGAAATGTAGTGGTGCTTTTGCTGCCAGGACTAATGTAATTGTTCCTGTGCTTTGTGTGTGGAATAACTTGAAGCAAGCCAGTTGCTACAAGTGTAACTATTGTCTTGTTACAGTTTTTAGTCTTTAAATGTGGGGGGTTTATTTATTTGTTTATTTATTTATAGGTTCATAGGTGTATAATAGGCTAATGGCCCTGGAGCCTTTACAAGCCTAGCCCATATGATTACCCTGGCATTGTGCCACCCAACCTCAGTTCCCAGTGCCTCTGTTGAGTAGAGCCACTGGAATGATCCCTGGATGAATTTTCTATTGTTCATCCACTCATCAAGATTTGTCTTGAAGAGGGCCAGTGAGGTGCTCTATTTGACATGTATGGGAAGTCTATTCCACAGCATGGGCAGTCTCTGGGTTATGAACCTGTCCATCCAGCATGTTCTGTTGATTATTTTTTATTTTATTGTATTTTGTTTTACATTTGTTGACCAGGATAGTCAGACTGGATACATGTCCATTTGCAGTGGAGGCCCGGGGAGAAAAGCTCCAAAGGAAGTAACACAAGCAAATTTAACATAATACAAATTAAACACAATTTACAGACTCTGTTGAGGAGTCTAAGTTATACAATCTCACATACTTCTAATCTGTCTTACTAATTACAACACAGTTGAGTTAAATTTAAAAAATAATACTGGTGCACCAGTAATGCTAAATATTTAGTCAGGCTTGGAGCAAGGACATAGCCATTGAGACTTGAAATACTGCTTGAGAGTTTTCTTAAATTGAGCTAGCATAGTATCTAGGGTAATGTTAGCAGGTAGCAAGTTCCTAGTTTTGCCAACAGAGTTGGCAAACAGGGAGTTTTCGGCTGAATTGTTGGATTTGATGGTTTGTACTACCAGTCTATTAGATGAGCGAAGTGGTCTGAGGTTGGAGTGGGGATAGATAATGTTTTTCAAAGCAGGTGTATTTTCAGGTTGGTTAGGCACTTTGTGAGCCATGATAAGTTGGTTATACTGAATCTGCCTGGGTAGCTCTAGCCATCCGAGATTTTTTAGGTTTATGCAGTGATGTGTTCCATAAGGCAGGCCAGTGGCAAATCTAGCTATGTTATTATAGCAGCTAGAGAGTCTGTTAAGTTCAGTTTTATTTAAGTTGGCAAGTAAAGGGGAAGCATAAAAGAGGGTAGAGAGTAGATGCGAGTGGGCAATGGCAGTCCTAGCAGATGGGGTTAGGAATGGCTTTATCCTATATAGTGAGCCCAGTTTTTTATTAATGGATTTCATAGCTTTGTTAACGTGAACATCAAATTTGAGATTGTTGTCTACAATAACCCCAATGAATTTTGTGTGAGCATCTGGGGAGATTATGGTACCATTGTTAGACTTACTGGAGAAAGATAACATTGGGGATCTTTGGGTGGGAGAGAAAAGTAGTAGCTTTGTTTTGTTGGGATTTAGAATCAGACAGCGGTCAGCAAGTCGATTTTCAACTAAGTTGAAAGTACACTGAGTAATTGTCTGCAGCTCAGTATGGGAGGTGCCAGTGCAGATCAATGTGGAGTTGTCCACATATTGAATGCAGTTAGCATTTGAGATGACATTGTGGAGGTCATTGATAAAAATGGAAAACAGTAGTGGCCCCAGAATAGACCCCTGGGGGACACCCAGCGTGTTGGGTAGGAGGTTGGATAGTTTATTCTGCCATAGGGCAGCTTGTTGTCTATTGTGCAGATAGGATTGAAACCATTGAAGAGAGTTATTGCCTAGAGACATTGTTATCAGGGTGTGGATGAGTAGATGGTGGTTAACCATATCAAAAGCCTTAGAGAGATCCAAAAAAAGGGCTGAGGATAGTTTGTTGTTGTTCCTGTTATGGTTTATAGCATTAGAGAAGGTGAGGAGGGCTGTGGTGGTACTATAATGTGGTCTGAAGCCATGCTGTGATTTAGCCAGTAGGTTGTTTTGGGTTGGGAAGTACAGAAGTTGTTTGTGGATGGACTTTTCCATGATTTTTGACAGGGGTGACAAGATGGCTATGGGTCTATAGTTAAACAATTCAGTAGAGCTACCACCTTTATGGAGAAGTATGACATGAGATATTTTCCAGATAGAGGGGACTTTGGCTTCTGATATGATCCGATTAATTAGAATGGAGATGGAGTACGCTATAGTATCTGCAGCTTTTTGTAAATATTCAGCAGGGAGAAGGTCAGCAGCTAGGGTAGTAGGTTTTAGTTTTTTGATTAGAGTACGAATGAAAGATGTAGAGATCGGTTGGAAAATAAAGGAGGACTGGGTGCTGGGAATGGTATCCTGTATGCTAGATGAGTTCAGGGGTAATTGGCTAGCTAGAGCTTGGATAGTCTCAGTAAAGAGACTATTAAAGGTGTTAGTGACATCCTCTGGTAGTTTATCAGTAGAGGCTGAGGGAGTCGGAGTGATGGCTTGACCTGGGTGCAGTAGTTTGTTTATTCCTGCCCAGAATTTTTGAAGATTATTTTGTTTCCTTGCTGGAGATGGAAGCAATAGTTATTTTTTTATCTAGTAAGATGGATCTTTTTGTCTCATTCCTTATTTGCCAAAATTTAATTTGATCTAGAGGGGCTTTTGTAGCATGCCAGGCAGCCCATGCCTTACTCCTGACTATGATTTTTGATTTGGTTTCTTTAGATAGCCATGTGGCAACTTTTGTTTTAATCCTAGTGGACCAAGCAGGAGCATGAGAATCGAGGATGGTAAGGAATTTATTGTTAAAGTAGGCCACCGCTTCATCAAGGGGCAAGTGTTTTAGGGCAGACCAATTGCATGATTTAAGTTCATCCTGAAATTTGTTGGGATTAAAGTTTTTAGTATTTCTTACTGTTCTATAGGTGGGCTGATGGGAATTATAGGTTTTGTGTTTACAAATAAAGGTGAGAAAGTGATCACTGAGGTCATCAGGGGACAGTCCCTGATGTATACATTTGGGGGTGGCTGTTGATTAGTATTCATTCTAGTATACTTTCTTTTTGGTTAAGTTTACCTATTCTGGTGAGGGTGGATATGACCTGTGTGAACCCATACAGGTTTACATGGGTGGTAGGAGATTGAGAAGAGCAGGTGCTCCAGTCAATGTTAAAATCTCTGAGTACTATGGTTTCTTGTGGATAGTTATCAGCTAACCAGTGGAGGATGTCTTCTAGTGTATTAGTATTATTTCCCGGGGGAATGTACAAGCTGACAATATTTATGCATTTGCTTTTGTTAATTTGGAACTTGATGGAAAGTATTTCTGCTTTATTGACTTGGGGTGGTTGAATGGGGTCTGAGGTAACATTTAGTGTGGATTTGAAGAGTACAGCTACCCCCCTCCCTTCCTAGTGGTGCGGTCAAGTCTAAGTATATTATACTCAGGTGGTAAGACTTCATTATCAGAGGTTGATGGTTTGAGCTAGGTTTCAGTTAGGCACAGAATATCAGGGGATTGGACTTGTAGGAGGGCATGTAAATTATGTACCTTATTATTTATGCTTCTAATATTTAGATGGCAAACTAGGAGGGAATTGGGGGACATATTTATAGATAGTGATTTGGTAGGGTTATTATTGTATGAGGTTGAGCTCTGGAAGGGCCAGGGTTTGGGTGAATATCTCCATCCATTGTGAGGTTATAGCGTAGGTTTACGATTAGCTTCAGGAATTTGTTTATAAGTCTTTGATAATGTTTAGATGTTGAGCTGATGCATCTAGGTTGAATAGGCTGATGGAATATTGTGGATAAGGAGTTGGGTATAGGAGTTACTAATATGTGACCTGCCATGTTTGACACAACTGGGGTAGTTTGACATTTTGGGTACTGAAATCCTAGTTAAGACTGATTTTCATAAGTGGAGAGGAGGTGTGGAATTAATATAAGGGAAAGCAGACACAGTAGAGGGTTCCACTTGAAAACATCGAAATTTTAAACCATCGAAATTCATATGGTCAAGACCATATAATTGAGTGTTTAGAACATCAATGTTATCAAGGGGAAGTAAAAAAGGGAAAAAGCTAGTGTTTCTGCAGGGCAGCAAGGTGCCCTGCACACTGTGTCTGAGAATGTGCCATCTCTGTGATGGTACTGCACACAGGGTATGGGAAATCTCCTGTTTAGCGCTTCTGCATATAGCACTAAAATGGAGATTTCCCTTTACCCCACTGTAGTGCGATCTCAGAGTTGGTATATTAAAGTTGGGGAAGTAAGGGAGGCACAGCCCCCCACATGGGGGGGTGCAGAGGTGTGAAGCCCCCTGCATAAAATAGTTTCTAGAGTGTTTTTTTCTTTTTTTTTACGTTCCCTTTGAATCTTCGATTGTTTGAAACTCTATGTTCTGGTCTCGATGATCAGAATTTCGATGTTTCAAGCTTTCGATGATTCAAAGTGGAACTGAGTAGAGACATTATTTTGGATGGTGACATAGTTGGAGACTGGGTTAATGTTTTAAGTATACAGCCCTCAGGATTTTGTGATTAGTTAAAAACAAATTACCAGGAGGGAGGGGCTGGGTTAGAATAAGCAGTAAAGTACTAATTGGATCTGATAGGAAATGGAGGAGGGATGTGAGGGGTGGATTACACTGAGGGGTAAGATCCTAATTGGATCAGATAGGAGGGGTGTGGTTTTGTGGCTATAAAGCTAGCGGCAGTGAGGGTGGGTAGGAAATGGAGGCAGGGAGGGGTGCGGAGTGATCACGAGTGGAGCAGGGCTTAACTAGACACAAGAATCTTAGAACCTGCAATTATATGCTTGGGTTTTATAAGGTAAGGCTTTTTTATGTGAAATAGTACTGTTTCAGGTGTACCTTTCTCAAGTTAGGGGCATGCAATACACTAATGTTCTGCTTCCAATTTTTGTTTAAGTGTGGGGATCACAATCTGGTTTCCTTCTAGTTTATGGTTTAATATTTGGGGAAATACATGAGAGGCATCCAGTATTCCTGTAGGGATAGTTACATTAATTTACTCAAACTGTTTTAGATTTAGGGGTTGGTACTGTAATTGGGGCTAACTAAAAATGCTATAGACCCAGGTCAGCAACTGTGGTATTCACAGAGAGAATTTGTATATAATAACCTTAGCAGGACGGTTAGTTCGAGGGACAGCTCAGAACAGGTATTCTGTTTAGTTTCAGCTGTGTAGGGTCCTTCTTTTAGAGCAAGCTTTGCAGGACTGCTGTTAGAGGGGATAGTTCCTGGTGGGGAAAGATAATTAAATAGATATGAGTAACTAGTATAGTAGTAAAGCAGTTTCAATAATTGAAGTGAGTCACAGTGCCCCAACTGATTAAACTAAAGCATTAATTCCATTAGTTTCTTGATTTATGTACAGTACTCAAGGAACAGTCATGTAGAAAGCTAGTCTCCTAGTCGCTATAGCTGTAACATTATAGATATGCTTGCTAGTCAACCAAAACACAGTTCTATTCGCTACTAGTCATTTTTAAGTAGTTTACACCAAGCACTAAGTTGCTATTACTAAAAAGTGCCAGATAAGCTTGCTACACTTTAAAACACATTAGATAGATTGCAAGTCTTTTTGTTTTAAAAACATTTTGCCATCAAGCTGTTATCACAGAATCATATCAAAACAGCTAAAAATAAACGCTACTACTGCAAGCCTTAAAGTGGCTAAGTCTGTAGAGCTAAACTGTTTGATCAGACAAGCTTGCTAGTCACTAAAGAACATGTTGCCATTGCTGTAGAGCTAATCGGCAATTTATATCAAACAACAGTATGAAACAACATTTAAATAAGTGCACGTTGCCTCAGTTCCCTAGATAAGTGCTTTTATGCAGTCCGTAGCACTTTGTACATTTATACTGGGCAGATTCCATTGCAATAACAGTATTAGTTACATAAAAACAATAATAGATGCTTTAAAACAGTTGTAGCAGCAAGCATTATATGAATATTAACACCAGTTACATGTCATGACGGAGAGGGCCACCGACTGGGTCTAGGAGCACTAATAATTTGAAAAATAGCAGTTTCTTAAGTGATTTTCTGACCTCGCATACGCATCAGTGCAGGGGGAGGGTTCGAGGTATGATAGGCTTAACCAGACACAAGGATCTTAGAACCTGCAATTATATGCTTGGGTTTTATAAGGTTGGGCTTTTTTAGGTGAAATAGTACTGTTTCAGGTGTACCTTTCTCAAGTTAGAGGCATGCAATACACTTCTGTTCTGCTTCCAATTTTTGTTTAATTTTGGGGAACACTATCTGATTTCCTTCCAATTTATGGTTTAATATTTGGGGAAATGCATGTGAAATATCTAGTATTCTTGTAGGGATAGTTACATTAATTTGCCCAAACTGTTTTAGCTTTAGAGGTTGGTACTGTAACTGGGGCTAACTAAAATGCTACAGGTCAGCAACTGTGGTATACACAGAGAATTTATATATAATAACCTTAGCAGGATGGCTAGTTTGAGGGGCGGCTCAGAACAGGTATTCTGTTTAGTTTCAGCTGTGTAGGGTCCTTCTTTTAGAGCAAGCTTTGCAGGACTGCTGTTAGAGGGGATAGTTCCTGGTGGGGAAAGATAATTAAATAGATATGAGTAGTAAAGCAGTTTCAATAATTGATGGGAGTCACAGTGCCCCAACTGATTAAACTAAAGCATTAATTCCAAGCAACAATCATGTAGAATTTCAACAGTGCACATGCTAGTCTCCTAGTCACTATAGCTGTAAAGTTACATATATGCTTGCCAGTCAACCAAAACACAGTTATATTAGTTGCTAGTCCTTTTGAAAGTAATTTACTCCAAGCACCAAGTCGCTATTATTAAACAGTGCCAGATAAGCTTGCTAGACTTTAAAACACATTAGATAGATTGCAAGTCTCTTTGTTTTAAAAACGTTTTGCCATCAAGCTGTTATCACGCAACCATATAAAAACAGCTGAAAATAAATGCTACTACTGCAAGCCTTAAAGTTGCTAAGTCTGTAGAGCTAAACTGTTTGATCAGACAAACTTGCTAGTCACTAAAGAACAAGTTGCTGTTGCTGTAGAGCTAATCGGCAATTTCTATCAAACAACAGTATGAAACAACAGTTAAATATGTACGCGTTGCCTCAGTTCCCTAGATAGGAGCATTTATGCAGTCTGTAGCACTTTGTACATTTATACTGGGCAGATTCTATTGCAATAACAGTATTAGTTACATAAAAACAATAAAAGATGCTTTAAAACAGTTGTAGCAGCAAGCATTATATGAATATTAACACCAGTTACATAACACGAGGGACAGGGCTGCCAACTGGGTCTAGGAGCACTAATAATTTGAAAAATGGCAGTTTCTTACGTGATTTTCTAACCTCGCATACGTATCAGTGCAGGGGGAGGGATTCGAGGTATGATAGGGTTAACCAGACACAAGGATCTTAGAACCTGCAATTATATGCTTGGATTTTATAAGGTAAGGCTTTTTTATATGAAATAGCACTGTTTCGGGTGTACCTTTCTCAAGTTAGGGGAATGCCATACACTTCTGTTCTGCTTCCAATTTTTGTTTAATTTTGGGGAAACAATATCTGATTTCCTTCCAGTTTATGGTTTAATATTTGGGGAAATACATGTGAGGTATCCAGTATTCCTGTAGGGATAGTTACATTAATTTTCCCAAACTGTTTTAGCTTTAGGGGTTGGTACTGTAATTGGGGCTAACTAAAAGTGCTACAGACCCAGGTCAGTAACTGTGGTATTCACAGAGAGAATTTGTATATAATAACCCTAGCAGGACAGTTAGTTCGAGGGGCAGCTCAGAACAGGTATTCTGTTTAGTTTCATCTGTGTAGCGTCCTTCTTTTAGAGCAAGCTTTGCAGGACTGCTGTTAGAGGGGATAGTTCCTTAGCAGGACTTTTAGGTCGAGGGGCAGCTCAGAACAGGTATTCTGTTTAGTTTCAGATGTGTAGCGTCCTTCTTTTAAAGCAAGCTTTGCAGGACTGCTGTTAGAGGAGATAGTTCCAGTTTGTCTTCTGGATCTTTAGCTACTCAAATCTACGTAAACCTGCGATTTTAATGCAATTTCCAGAATCAACACCACTGGTTTTAAACGTAGAATTTAAGTACGTCTTACTCTAAAACAACCCATCTCTGTATATTTATTTGTCAAAACGCACATTGGAGTTAAAAATTACAACATTATTGTAATGAGGTAGAGGTGTCTGGAGTGTGTGGTGTGGAGGGATTGGGATTTCTGTAGATGTAGCATTTCTAACAGAGCTGGGTCAGATATGGCTTTGTAAGTCAAGCAGAGATTGCCTCTAAGTAGGTGATATGAGACAGAGAATAATTGGAGTTTCTTGAGTGTCTCCATATAGGACAAGTGTTTAAGGCCTAGGATCCTCTTTGTGAGGTACTTTTGCAGCCTCTCCAGTTTCTGCAGGTGTCTAGTGAGGTACACGCCAAATGGGGGATTGCACTCGATGATTGGCCTAATGAAGGAACAGTAGATGGAGACAATGACCGCTTTCTTCCTGGATGCAAAACCCTTAGTAATGAGATGTGCCACATACAAGGACTTTCTGACCACAGTGCAATGTGGTGGTCAAAAGAGAGGTTGCTGTCAACCTGAGTTCCCAGATCTCTTATAACACCTTCTGTGTTCAGTGGACTACCATTGATGTGGTAATTCATGGGAACCAGGTTTTTCCCAAAGGAGAAGAAGACACATTTTTTGGCATTGAGCTTAAGGCCATAGTTCTGACACCAGTCGTTGGTCTCAGTGAGGCCTTTCTGTAAAATGTCAACATCACTTGGGGAGTTAATAATAACTCCAAACTTGCAATCGTCTGCAAACTTTGTCAGCCAGAGTCCCTTTGTGTTGGCCTGAACTTCAGAGAAGTAGATACCAAACAGGAGAGGATCCAGGACCAAACCCTGTGGGACTCTACTCATGATTGGTCGCCAGTCTGACTTGGAGTCAGCTACTTTCACACTGTGGGTTCTATCTGTGAGCCAGTTTGCAACCTACTTAGTGATGTATGGGTTGATGCCTAGCTTAGTGAGTTTTTCTATGATTCCTGAGTGGGGAATGGTATTAAATGCCTTGGCCAGATCAAGGTAGGCTGTATGTACTACCTTGCCTTCATCCACTGCTCTAGTGACTGACTCAAAGGAGTCGACCTGGTTGAGCAGGCATGATCTAACCTTCACAAAACCAAACTATGTAGGATCCAGAGTTTGGCGATTCCCTATATCCTTGTTTATTAGGTCCATGATGATGCATTCCATAGCTTTGCATATCAGACTCATCAGGCTAATGAGGCGATAGTTCCCAGGGTCTGTAATCACTCCTCCTTTGTGGCGAGGGATAACTGTATCAGTACACTATTCGGTAGGGACAAAGTCTGAGGTGAGGCTGTGGTTGAACAGGGCACACAGGTGAGGTGCCAGTTCACTCTGTAGTTCATGTAGAACACAGCCAGAGATATTGTCAGGTCCCATAGAAGCTGTATTCTTGGCAATGGACAGTGCTGTTTTAACCTGTGCAGCAGTAGTACCGGGCACCTGGCAATCTATGTTTTATGTTTCCAAAGTGTTGAGAAGCACAGAAGACCTGGCACTCCTTAGGACCACTAGGTCAGAGAAGGTGCCTTTTTTTTGCCTTGGGCACAAAAACTAGCTACAACTCTGCTGATAAAAGAGCATCTGTGAAGACACCAATAAATTACTCAAACTAGGTATGAGCTCTTCACCAATGCATGCAATCTAGTGAATATACTACTACTACTTAATAGAGTGGTACAGAAAAATAATGGTTACGATAACTTGGGCGGGAGGCCTTTGCAGCTGTACAGCTGATGATCCTGTAAGACAAAGAAATCATGCTTGTAAGTTGTATTAGCATGCAGTGCTCTTCTTTTCGAGACAGCAATCCAAGGTGAGATGTATCTACCTGAGGCATTGCCAGTAAGTATATGCAGTGCCCTTTGCTACTGTGCTTTGATGATCTGTCACTCCACCATGGATGTTGGAACTGTCTGGACTCCCATGTGGAGATACCAGGAACTCCTCCACCTCCTCCCATGATTCTCTTCTGTGTCAGGCAGGCTTTCCTAGGGGACATGTCACTAATAATATCAGTGGCCCTTCTTTGGATTTGGTTGCAATTCCAGTTTTGGCCACCAACTGCAAAGATGTCATGTGTCACATCCCACCAAAAGCATGCAGGGCAATGGCCTGATCAGATTTCTCATGACAGAGCATCTGCTGACTCTGCTGTTGGATTTCACTCTCTGCATGGAAGAATTTGCTTTTCCTTTGTTACCTAGCTACAGTCATGGCAACCTGAAATTGCAAAGTAATATGTATGTTAGATGTGGTGAAAGTCATACACGACTCACCTCTACACAGCGACACATGTAACTGGGTATAGTTGGCAAGACCTATGCGCCCTTTTAATATGAATGTGAAACAAACGTCTAGGGTCCTTTTAAAGGCATTGTTTGTGGTAGGATAGTGGTAACTAAATGTCTTAGGGGACAACACTGGCTGCTCATATAGGTGCATGTGAGACAGCTTCTGACATCTGTGGTTGCATAGCTCACACAGTAGAACATAACAGCTCCATGCATGCCTTGGAGGACTACAACCATCTTTAATGACTTCTCTGCCAGCCACACACACTGCTGCCATGTAGTCTAACATAGCCAAGCTTACAGTTCAGTCACTCTAGAGACATCAGAAAATATATGTATGCATCAGTCAGGCAAACACAGCCCCACAACAAGACATATCACAAGTTATTCTTGCAATCATTTCAGACTGTACACAAATACCCCTCTATGAACATATATGTGTTGATCTTCTCCCATACACCCTCACTACACCAAAGAAAGTAACACAGGCCTGTGATATAACTCCCTGGTACAGAAGTAAAAAAGACAGTGCTGCAAAGTGTTACACAGGCCAGGGCATGCACATCCCTTACACCTATTACTCAATGAGGCTGATCAGATGTGGCTGTTGAGGAACCAATGGAATCCATAGCCATAAACCAAGATGACTCCTTGGAACAGTAAGCGTCCCACTCCCATTCAGTTAGTACTACTATAGATGCTTCCCCAGCATGTGCAGTATATGGGGATGAGGTGGCAACTTGTTGAGTGTGCATGTGCAACATACTGGCCTGGATGACTGTTACATAAATGTCTGATCTATGCATTCCATTGCAGTGTTGGTACCTGTGCCCCCTAGTGCCACCAAACACCACCTAGAATACTAGACTCATGGCAGATTATCCAGTGATCCCAACATAATGATAAGTAGTAGGTAAAGTAGTGCCATAGTATGATATACAGACGATATATACATAAACGTCCATCGCACATCAACTCAACAGTACTCCTGTCACTTTTGTTGTAATTATCAGCCAGCAGAATACCTCCTAACATTGGCATATCAAAGTTCAGTGGGTGGATCTCTCATTTCTTGGCCTGCAGTTAGGACCTGAACATGTGCAGAGTCTAATGGAACAGACCCCTCACAACCTGTGTTGAACTTAGCCTGCAGCATCAGTTACCCCCTTCCCCCATGTACCCTGACAAATATACAACAGCACGCTATAATTGCTATCAAGAAACACTGTACAAGTACAGCACAAAACATGAATAAGGTGTCATTCCTGAGTGACTTACCTTTTTATAGAACCAGTTTGCTTGCAATAATCAGTATTGATTAGAGTAATCTGTGCTCTGTGGTTTGCTCTGTGGTGATGTTCTATAGCAGGATGAGGTCCTTAGCAGGTGCAGGTTCTTTTATTATATACAGCTTTAAAGTCTACAGCACAAGCCTTATGCTAATCAACCTCAGTGGAATAAATGCAATTAACCATGGCCCATCTATGAGGCTCAGTTAGCATCGATCTTTGCATGCCATTGTTCATGACCTCATGCCATCATGCAGACTATTTATTTTCATGCATTTCAATGTTGTCACTGCAATTCATCATGGTGCCTAGCTGCCAGATGTGCAGCACATGTCAACAACAACATGAACTGTGTGACTGTGAGAGAACTACCATAGATATGGATTGTGACATGTTGAATGGCCATGGTTTTCAATGGCACTGATCTTGGAAAGGCACCTATGTGGTACCATAAAAACAAGTCAAATTTTTACTTACATCTTACATAGGGACCAACAGGAGCACCTGGCTGGGGACTCTGTGGGGGTCTCCAGTATACAATGGATGCTTTCACAATCTTTACAGGCCAGCATCTAATGCCTCTGGTATAACCAACTCTGGTGACCAGTGCTGAAAGGAAGGAGAGGTCAGATTGAGGGCCCTTGGGACTTATTTTAATTATGTAGGGCTTATCACTGCCTTGTTATTTCCTTATAGCTATTTGTGATTTTACTATACATTTAACTAACGATTGTTATATTTCCAAGTATTGTTTTGCAGCTGTGGAGGAGATTATGGAGAGCTCTGTACAGTTTCACAGGAGAATAGAGCAGTCCTCTGGGTGAAAGGGAAGGAATGTTTTCAGGTCCTTTTATGTAGTAGTGTGTTATATAGTACTGCGACTTAGATGTCATCACTGCCAGAGTTTGTATGGTTATCTAGACAACTACTGCATTACTTTGTTAAAGTGCTGCTACCTACACAGTGTCACTACCATAGCTTGAATTATCTAGACAACGACTGCATTACTTTGTTAAAGTGCTGCTACCTACACAGTGTCACTACCATAGCTTGAATTATCTAGACAACTACTGCATTACTTTGTTAAAGTGCTGCTACCTACACAGTGCCACTACCATAGCTTGAATTATCTAGACAACTACTGCATTACTTTGTTAAAGTGCTGCTACCTACACAGTGTCACTACCATAGCTTGAATTATCTAGACAACTACTGCATTACTTTGTTAAAGTGCTGTTACCTACACAGTGTCACTACCATAGCTTGAATTATCTAGACAACTACTGCATTACTTTGTTAAAGTGCTGCTACCTACACAGTGTCACTACCATAGCTTGAATTATCTAGACAACTACTGCATTACTTTGTTAAAGTGCTGCTACCTACACAGTGTCACTACCATAGCTTGAATTATCTAGACAACTACTGCATTACTTTGTTAAAGTGCTGCTACCTACACAGTGTCACTACCATAGCTTGAATTATCTAGACAACTACTGCATTACTTTGTTAAAGTGCTGCTACCTACACAGTGTCACTACCATAGCTTGAATTATCTAGACAACTACTGCATTACTTTGTTAAAGTGCTGCTACCTACACAGTGTCACTACCATAGCTTGAATTATCTAGACAACTACTGCATTACTTTGTTAAAGTGCTGCTACCTACACAGTGTCACTACCATAGCTTGAATTATCTAGACAACTACTGCATTACTTTGTTAAAGTGCTGCTACCTACACAGTGTCACTACCATAGCTTGAATTATCTAGACAACTACTGCATTACTTTGTTAAAGTGCTGCTACCTACACAGTGTCACTACCATAGCTTGAATTATCTAGACAACTACTGCATTACTTTGTTAAAGTGCTGCTACCTACACAGTGTCACTACCATAGCTTGAATTATCTAGACAACTACTGCATTACTTTGTTAAAGTGCTGCTACCTACACAGTGTCACTACCATAGCTTGAATTATCTAGACAACTACTGCATTACTTTGTTAAAGTGCTGCTACCTACACAGTGTCACTACCATAGCTTGAATTATCTAGACAACTACTGCATTACTTTGTTAAAGTGCTGCTACCTACACAGTGTCACTACCATAGCTTGAATTATCTAGACAACTACTGCATTACTTTGTTAAAGTGCTGCTACCTACACAGTGTCACTACCATAGCTTGAATTATCTAGACAACTACTGCATTACTTTGTTAAAGTGCTGCTACCTACACAGTGTCACTACCATAGCTTGAATTATCTAGACAACTACTGCATTACTTTGTTAAAGTGCTGCTACCTACACAGTGTCACTACCATAGCTTGAATTATCTAGACAACTACTGCATTACTTTGTTAAAGTGCTGCTACCTACAGTGTCACTACCATAGCTTGAATTATCTAGACAACTACTGCATTACTTTGTTAAAGTGCTGCTACCTACACAGTGTCACTACCATAGCTTGAATTATCTAGACAACTACTGCATTACTTTGTTAAAGTGCTGCTACCTACACAGTGTCACTACCATAGCTTGAATTATCTAGACAACTACTGCATTACTTTGTTAAAGTGCTGCTACCTACACAGTGTCACTACCATAGCTTGAATTATCTAGACAACTACTGCATTACTTTGTTAAAGTGCTGCTACCTACACAGTGTCACTACCATAGCTTGAATTATCTAGACAACTACTGCATTACTTTGTTAAAGTGCTGCTACCTACACAGTGTCACTACCATAGCTTGAATTATCTAGACAACTACTGCATTACTTTGTTAAAGTGCTGCTACCTACACAGTGTCACTACCATAGCTTGAATTATCTAGACAACTACTGCATTACTTTGTTAAAGTGCTGCTACCTACACAGTGTCACTACCATAGCTTGAATTATCTAGACAACTACTGCATTACTTTGTTAAAGTGCTGCTACCTACACAGTGTCACTACCATAGCTTGAATTATCTAGACAACTACTGCATTACTTTGTTAAAGTGCTGCTACCTACACAGTGTCACTACCATAGCTTGAATTATCTAGACAACTACTGCATTACTTTGTTAAAGTGCTGCTACCTACACAGTGTCACTACCATAGCTTGAATTATCTAGACAACTACTGCATTACTTTGTTAAAGTGCTGCTACCTACACAGTGTCACTACCATAGCTTGAATTATCTAGACAACTACTGCATTACTTTGTTAAAGTGCTGCTACCTACACAGTGTCACTACCATAGCTTGAATTATCTAGACAACTACTGCATTACTTTGTTAAAGTGCTGCTACCTACACAGTGTCACTACCATAGCTTGAATTATCTAGACAACTACTGCATTACTTTGTTAAAGTGCTGCTACCTACACAGTGTCACTACCATAGCTTGAATTATCTAGACAACTACTGCATTACTTTGTTAAAGTGCTGCTACCTACACAGTGTCACTACCATAGCTTGAATTATCTAGACAACTACTGCATTACTTTGTTAAAGTGCTGCTACCTACACAGTGTCACTACCATAGCTTGAATTATCTAGACAACTACTGCATTACTTTGTTAAAGTGCTGCTACCTACACAGTGTCACTACCATAGCTTGAATTATCTAGACAACTACTGCATTACTTTGTTAAAGTGCTGCTACCTACACAGTGTCACTACCATAGCTTGAATTATCTAGACAACTACTGCATTACTTTGTTAAAGTGCTGCTACCTACACAGTGTCAC